>NC_090786.1:11317500-11405000 GCF_040054535.1 Antennarius striatus | reverse complement strand
GCCAATTTGACATTTAACAATGAGTTGAAACAGATTAAAATTAAAGACCAAAATATAGTACTGCATGGTAGGAGTGTCGGCTGATTAAAAAGTCAACGTCAAAGATGTTGAGACGACGGCGTCTCTCTGTTTGTTTAGGAAAAAAATTAGCAAGTTTTTTTTTTTCGCATTGTATGTTTTGTTTTCTGGTATTTTAAAGTCTTTAATTGCATGATAATTCATCTTAGAGTACTAATTAACCCCCTGCCAGGTTTTTTGAACTTCACATTTCTTTGCGAGCCTTCACTTAAAAATAGAAATAAAGCTGATTGCTCAGAGTGTGACTTCCAGCGAAGGACCATATTTGTACCCAGAGTAAAAAAAAATTTCAGGGCTTTGGGCATGTGTGTGTCCATATGTGGTGCTTTCTGACAGGATAACAGATTTATTATTATTTATTTTTCATTTATTTTCTGACGCCTCATGATTTGCATAAAAGAGTTTGATGTAAAAAAATAGTAATAATAATAAATTTGATATATTTAGTCTTACTGTATGTTATGAAAGAATCAGTTGTGTTTATGAATGTTGTGACACACTTCAACATAGCAGGAAGCATTGTGCAGCTTTTATCTCCACTGAAACATACTGTGCACTCATAATGATTCAAATCCAGTGCAGTGTGATGGTTTTGATGTGGCATGTTGGGTCTGCAATATGTCCCTCTCCAGCAATTCATATAATAACTACCTGCTGTTCAGATTCTTGGGCCCTGTCTGTCATACGATTGGGGGGACATTTAGGCTTATTTCACCATTGCTTATTTAGCCACGGGAGGCCTATTAATTTCAGTAGGCCCTGTCCTCTCCAGGGGCGATTGTTACCCGCAGCACGCGAGTCCCATTGTTTAGATCCATTTACATCTGTGGTCAATGAATAATGACAGCTCCAACACAGCAAAACACATACTTACACACAAATGCGTAGGAACACAAACAGTTTTCCCAAATGTGAGGTGAACAAAAAAAAGAAAAGAAAATACCAGCGATTTTTAAAAAATTTATCTTTTGAGAATTATGGTCAAAAACCTGCACATTTGCAAGCAGAACTGCAACTTTTCTTTGTGATTATCCGCTCTGTTAGAAATTCTGCCGGTACGGCTGTTATTTTGGCACACTCCCAACCGTATTTGACCCATTAAATTAGCCACATTGGTTGATATGGTGCCATGCTAATGTTGAGGGTTTCTCTCCATCGGGTGCACAGACTCCTGGCACCCGGCTTTTCATTCTGGCTGTGCAAAAGAGGCTGTGCCATTGCTACCACACATCATAGAATATTAACCCTTTTCTGTTCCCTGGCAAATGCACCAGATGGCACAGCAAAATAGCAGCTGTCAATTTCGAGGCAGTGTCTCTTTGGTGGATTTTTTCCCCCTCACATCTTTGGGACACTGGGAGGATTTAAGACATAATAAGTGAACTGATGTGCTGTTTTAGATCGTAATGAATCAAATGTTACAGCCGTGCAAGAAGCATGTTTCCTCCCCGGGGAAACCACATAAAGAAAGCAACAGTCAGCTGTATGACATGCACGCGCGCGCGCACACACACACACACACACACACACACACACACACACACACACACGCACAGTGATGGAGCTGTGGAGGAGATCTCGCACATTGAAATGTACAGCACAAGGTAGAGGCTTCCCCTCCTTCCACACGAGTGATCGTAGCAGTCATGAGATGAAGTCCCCGGTGTCCCCTCAGCTGCCACTGTAGTTAAATTAAAATTGAGGCCTCCAAATACATTTCTCATTGTGGGCCTAAAGCACAGGAAAGTTGTATTTGGCACAAGTGTCGACTTGGGAATTGCCCCCCTAACCCAGCCCCATTCACCTTATTTACATGATAAAAGCTGGAGCCACAGGGCCTGAGCTGTGGTGTGTTCACTTCTCCTTCATCAGTGCTGACTGACAAAATGATTTGGAAATTTAGTTTTGGTTTTGCACACTCCCGGGAAAGCAGGACAGGGGAATTGCCTCTCTTCCTGTAATGTGCCTCCACCTGCATGTCACCCTCCTGAGAGGGAGAAATACCTCTTACTCCACCGTCACAGGCTGATTTCCCTTTTCCAGTCACGTTAAGAATTACACCATTTCTCTACTGGTCTAATTTTCAAATGGGCACAACCTGACAAAACAAACTGGTTCTCTTCATCTCAACTTACAAAAGACAGACACAAAGTATAACCGTCATAGGGGTCATGTAATCCACTCACGTTGTGCTTTGAAACTCGGTTCCCCCACCCCCCCGTCCTGATCCGAGGGTGACACACAGAAGTCAATTCCAACAGGGAGTCCCCAAAGTACATGTCCAATTGAGAGCTCCGCAGTTTAACCTGAACGGACTTCATCAATCGCAGAGTTGAGGTAAATCAATCTGGAATTGACCAAAATCCCAGAGCTCTCTCAGATGACACTACAACGTCTATACGCTCTGGCTCTCCACACCTGACTCCGCTAAATGAATCTGACTTACTGACATCACACTGGAGAGTATAACTATTGTGCTTGCCAGTTATGCTCACTCTCATTTTGTCTCGGCAAGCATTTTGTGCCACAGGTTTCTGGGCCCGAGGCGAAGAGGAGAGAAGTGCAGTCAGCAGGAGGTAAAATCCATACCCGTCTCCTGAGATCTCATCACACTCATCAGTGTAAGAACTCATATAATCCTGCTAATGTCTGGATGCTTGTCAATAGCAGCTTTTACAGACACAAAATTGTCCTAATTAGAAAAATTGAAGTGCAGCAGCACTTTATTTATCTTTGCGTGTGTGTGAGACGGAGGGAGAACGAGAACATGGGAACACCAGAACACACATCGTTGAATTTGCATGAATCAATCTTCAATTTGTATTTTTTTCCACAATTAGCAATATACTTTTCATATCTACAAATGCCCTCTTCATATCCCCCCTGCCATTTCTTCCAAATGGTATCCTCCCCCTTAAAGATTAATTGAGGCTGGGATAAAACAAAATGGTTCCCAGGGGGTGGCACACTGTTTGTTATTCATGTGGGTCTGAAAACAGCAACAGTAAATCCTCTAAGTTGTTGTTAAGCTGGGGATATTACCATATGTGTGCCATTTCCATAGACTGACAGCTCCCTCTGGATCAACTGGGGACTATTGATCTTGCAGCACTCCATTTCAAGTTAATTGTGCTTGAAATGAGGTCCACACTCCCAGGCATACCTTTGTTTGAAAGGTGGATATTCATTTTTATTTGGCAGGATGTTGATATCAAAGATACAGGATATATTCTATATTTAGTTTATGTTTATCCTACAGAAGCAGTTTTTCTTGCAGTGATTGGTCAAAACAGTCAAATACTGATATGAGGTTGAACAATGCTAGGACTTAACTGGAGTCACATGTTTTTCTCAGTCATGATTGGACAGAAATAATGCTCCTCCTGCAGAGATAGAGAAGGCAATAGAAAGACATGTACAGTGTTTCCATCATGCAGTAGAAAAAGCAAAAGATTATTTTGGTTTTCAGATAGAAACATGCATTATATAGGGCTTTTTATTTTTCTAATATTTACAAATTTATGTGGAGACGTTTAGGTATCTATCTAAAGCTTTATTTGCTATTGAGGTAATCATGCATTTGAGTGCTGGCAGTTTACATTTGGGTTTGACTATATTTCTTTGGAAAGAGTTTGATGTACAAAATTGTTGTTGTACATCATGTTTTCCATATTCTTCTCATCTGCTGTGAAGCAAGTGCCTGATCTGGAGCAATTTGACAGAATGAACGCACACCAATTGGCAAGATCACAAGCAAATAAACACTTGAGCCAGTACTTCATCTACTCAATTACTGTAATTATTGTAAATCTGAACAGCGAAAGCTTCTTATGCAAGTGTTCCTAGGATTTTGTTTATTATTCCTAATCATAGACAAATCGTCTGCCCTGCAATCTTGAGCCAGACTCACAAGGAAGGGAACTTTCCTGCTGGCAAACACCGAAAATTTCACAGCTTTGTTGCTACTGTACGTACAGTATAATCCCTGTCATGATTTAGTGCAAATCGGATTAGCATGTGTGACACATGTGTGTTTGTGCAGCTACATTTGACAGCCCGACAGAAACAGAGTGTGAGAGGTGAGACTTCCAAGGATGAAGCAAAGTACAACCTCATTAAAACAAAAGAGAAAACGGCGAGGTAAGCTGTGTTACGGGCTAAATACTGCCGCTCACACTGATTAAACCTCTCAGTCTCAGCTGCATTATAATCCTGCCTGGAACACACACAGGCAGATTCTTTAGCGGGAGCAAAAACATCCAGAAGATACCAAGTAAGTGTCAGCTGATTCCTTGTTACTATAAATTCCATCTACCCAGTCTCTCTATTACCAGACTGACTCCTGACCGCTGCTGGAATCATGTATGTTTGTAAAATCTTACAACAACAAATAGAAGGTGTGTAATGGAGTACATTAGAGGAGCCATTGCAAGGAGGCAGGATATAATTTGCATGGCAGATTAGCCATCTAGTCAACTGGTGGGGCCTCAGCCCCAGGGGCAAAGTCACCCCTTTCCTGTTTTTCTCATCTCTTTTATTCCTTTATTAATCGGATCTAGTCTTTTCAAAGCCATGATGTCAATCGAACAAGCCGACATAGTGTATATAATCTGATTTCAAATCCAGCATGAAAATACTTAACCGGTGGCCGTGGCTCCATGCTGGTTTTCCTCCTCTGTTTACTGGAAGATCCTGTGAGTAAATCTGGGCGCACAAAGAAGAAGCCATTGACAGAGACTCCAAAGGACACTGGTATCCTGATTTTTGTCACATTGTTAGCCATTTGTTTGTCTGTTCTTTGCTTGTTTTTTGTCTGCAGTCTTATAAAAACAACTTGGATTTCAATCAACCTTGTTGTGAAGATGGCTCTCAGACCAGAATTGTCTCAAATGTGGGTTCAGATCTGGTTAAACAAGCATTAGGGTTTTTTGTTTGAATTGTTTGTTTGTTTGTTTGTTTTTGGTTTGTGTTTTGTTGTTTGTTTTATTACATTTACTTTCATTTTTCATGGACTAATGCACGGATGTTGATAATGACATCGCCAGTTGTTCAGTCAGCAATGACCTAAATTTAACAGAGCCTCTATAACTGTTCAGCTACTTCCATCTTAAGTTCCAATTTTTAAATCATATTGTGGTTGATCATGACTGTTATGCATAAGTAAAAAATGTTACATGTTATAAGATGTTACAGAACAACATTCAAAGCAGAGGTTTAATAAAACATGCATTAAGCAAAGTGAAAAAATACTATTCCTATTTTAAAATGACAAAAATTTTAAAAAGTCAAAGTCATCTACTGGCATTTGAAAATGAGTCCGTCAACAATTCTTAAGAAGGATACTTGTGCATATTTACTACTCTTACTTTTGATGTCAAAAGTGTCCCACATATTTTGTAGTTATGCATTTTGTCATTTTAATTTAAAAGTCAGAGAACAGTCATTGACGACGGGCGCAAGTTGATGTATGGTGAAATGATGTTACATAAAATAATCCTGAAAGCAGCTCCCAAGGACTATAAAATATATTGTATGTGCATTTATTTAAAAGCAAGGAATCCCTCAGCGTTGTGTACAAAATAAATCCATGTTACATCTTCTAGACTACCTATTTCTAAATCCCAGTGGAAGACGGAGAGATTGAAAGAGAAGGAGAGAGGGAGAGCACGGCTGGAGGCTTTCTGGTCTCTGCCCTCTGCGCACTGGCCTGACCGGGGCCAAGTTTCGCCTCAGTGCTCTGGAGAGCCTCAGCTTTACACAGGCAGACAAACACACACACACACACACACACACACACACACACACACACACACACACACACACACACACACACACACACACACACACACACACACACACACACACACACACACACACACACACACACTCTCAGCTGGGGTTACCAGTCATTAGACAGCAAGAGGGAAGAGACAAGTACACAATTTCACAAAATCATGCATTCATAAATACATTTACACCGACTGAACTCTTGTCTCTACAACACACACTGGAGTGACATGGAAGCTAAGCAGCCTGACAGCCTGAAATGCTGCATAAAAAGCGCAGAGATTACAAATACAGAGGCTTTGTAACGAGCCCAGGGCTCACTTTGTCAAGATGTTACAGAATCCATGGATTTCATGAAATAATTTTGATTTCAAAAACGTTGTTTTGACATTTGATAATGAAATATTAAATATGTAATCTGAAAAAAATCTTATTTTTATTTCTCCAATCTGCCTCATGTGACATCATCTGCTCTCTGCATTGACTTTGAAAGTTCGCCTAAGGTCTGCCAAATGAACAACATCCCTCACTATAGGTGAATTATGAATCTTGTCAACCTTGTGAAACATCTGTGCAACTCAGACCCCCCTCACACCCACCTTCCCAACCCCAATCCCAGTCTTATTAACATAGAAGGGAACAGCCTCAGCAACAATGTTTTGCTAACAGTTCATGCATTACTACTCAGGGGAGGGTTAGCACCATGCATCCCTGCATTACAAACACACATGTTCCCCAGTGTGATTCACTGGGGGAAAAAAACACACAACACAACACTGATCAGAGCTGCTCAGCCCGTGTGTTCTGCAGTCAGGACCCCTGATAGAAGCAGTGATATTTAAGTAGACTGCTCTGAGTTTGTCTGTCACTGATTGGTAAACTCTCTTCTCTCCCAAGTGATATGAACATTTTTTTTTTTAAATAAAACACAAGTGGACTCACACAGTGGCACATACAAATAAAATAAGATACAACACATATGCATGAATCACGTGTGTGTGTGTGTGTGTGTGTGTGTGCGTGCGTGCGTGCGTGCGTGCGTGCGTGCGTGCGTGCGTGTGTGCGTGTGTGTGTGTGTGTGCGCACAAAACTGTTCTGCAGTGTGCAGGGGCTGTTGTTTAATTTGTAAAACACTGTTCAGCAAAGCTGAAGGAATGCAGGCAATTAGAGGCTCTTCTTTCTGAGCACTTGACTGTATTCCTTTAACCTTTTACACAATGATTTATGTCAAAGGATTTGTCACCTTCACAGTGGGGCCTTCACACAGCTTTTCAAAACACACAATAGGAGGGGAAAAACTTAAAATCCTCCTGTGGGGATTTTGGAACTTATATAACTCCCAATTATCAAAACTTCTTGCAGTCTTTGCGGGCCTTCCTTCTGTTTGTAAGACTCACAAAATATGTGCAGTGCCACTGAAGAGTGTATAATGCCTGTGTGCCCACATGACTGGCGAAAACACTCCTGCTCTTTCTGCCCCGCTGAGTCCTGCTGCATAATGGGGGTCTTGAAGGCTCTGGGCTCAGAACAGGGCCTGTCTAACAAAGCCTTGGTGGCTTGCAGCAGACAGAAGAGTGTGCTTGCAAGCCAGTTGCCAAAAACTAATTTCTAGGAGGTTTTCTATGGGATGCAGTGGCAGCAGCATGACAGTGTGAGGTTTAGATTCTTGTGCATGGGGAGGGCTGGGGTTGAGATAGGTAGGTCTTTGTGAAGGTCCAGAGAGTTGGTTCAAAAAGAAGTTCACAAATTGGTTGCTGTGAATAAATTTTAAGAGTAAGTTAAGTTTACATTTTTTCCTCTCTTGTTTATATGTATTTCATTGCAATTTGTACATTCCTGCCACTCCATTGTGCTGTTTTGTTTTTTTGTTTTTTTCAATTTCAGATTAACTGCCTGGTAGAAACCCGGTTTCACTAGCTTGTTGGCTAGTCTTATATATATTTCATTCTCTCTGTATCCATTCCTCATGAGTGTTTTCATCCTCACCATTCACTTTCCTTTTTGCTCTTCTGTAATGTAACTGCTTACCTGTTGGGTGGTCTTTGAGCTGGGCTAAACTAAAGCCCCGGTCCCTGAAACATAAGTGTAGAGTAGCTGCTAATCCGATTTCAGGAAACGGCCGAGCCCCCACCTCCCTAGCCATCGACCCCTCCTACTCCATTGCTTTGCACCATTCAAACTCTCAGATGAGAGAATGAAGTAAAAGAAAAGGAGAAGCAGCAAAGGACCTGAAGGGAGGGATATTTAAAGTTGCTTCGTTTTTTTCAGTAGGTACTTAGATGCATCAGGACTACATGACCAAGTTCCTTTTAGGTATCTGGTCCTTTAATAAGGTGTGACACTGAGGACATATTACCTGGTCACTGGCTGGTTTTTCCTCTGAGTCCACTCTGCCTTCTCTGGGAAAAAACCCAGGCTAAACATAAAGCAGTGTTTCATGGTGCTGAGGCTTATCTGGCCTCTGAAAGTATGTGAGTCATGGAAGGAAACAAAGGAGGTTCTCTGTGCCCACTGGCAGTGTGAGCATATCCCTTTCACAGGCCACACATCTTTCTGGCCTTACCTATTTGACAGGTAGTTTCCAGTGGAGGTTTGCACCTGGAAAAAGGGTCGACCTGGATGGCACATGGACCTAAACCTGTTGGGGAGAGGCAGGAACCACGTGTGTGTGTGTGTGTGTGTGTGTGTGTGTATGTGTGTGTGTGTGTGTGCGTGTGTGCGTGTGTGTGTGTGTGTGTGTGTGTGTGTGTGTGTGTGTGTGTGTGTGTGTGTGTGTGTGTGTGTGTGCGTGTGTGTGTGTGTGTGTGCGTGTGTGTGTTTGTGCGTGTGTGTGTTTGTGCGTGTGTGTGTTTGTGTGTGTCTGTGTTTTTGTGTGTGTGATGCTTGTGGTGTAAACCCATTTTTGTGATTTTATCGTAAAGTTTAATACTATGTAAATATATTGATAAAAATGTCAAATTAATAATATTAAATAATCCCAGAACAATTGAATTAAAACTACAACAAATAAAACATCAACTCTGCAGCTCTGATTAAAGTGTAGAGATTGAGTTTGTATATATTATATTTTAGCTTATTTACTCATAGCTTCAAATTTGTTGGGATGACTTTAGTTAAAGGGCAACTGTGAAAATAATTATTAAATTATTGATAAAGTTAAATCCAAACAATATGTTTTACAATAAAACTGTAAGAAAACGTTTATACAAGAGTAGAATAAAAATGAGACAGTTAACATGGGAAAGGCTGATTCAACGGTATATTGATCAACTAAAATAGTTGGTGAATCCACAAAGAACTTGAGTAAACTGTTCTTTTTACCATAGACCACTGCCAGAAGATGATTTTCCAAATGTTTCAGCTGATATGACTTATATACATGTTGAGTGTGTGGAAGGAAGTGGACCAGAGTGATGTCTGTGCAAGTCAAACTCTGTTCACACTGAGGAAAGCATGTCCTCAACTGGCCAGTCAGGGGCAGTACAAGCTAGAGGACCTTCCAGAATTTATCCTGACACTGACAGGATGTACCTAGAAAATGATTTAAAAGACATTATGATGCATTGTTTTCCCAAAACTCTGATTTTAAAGCAATAAAAAGTGGTTGTCGTCAGTATATTTACATAGTGTGGACAATATATATTGTAAAGATAATTAAGTAAGACGAGCAAAGCGACGTCACACCAGCTGCTAAATCTGCTGTGGTATATCTGACGAAATCCCACAACACCGTGTATGACGTGGGGGGGTCTGTATCACTGTGTTACACCTGATCCCTGGTGTGCTGTCAATACAGACAGTACAGAGCCTCAGGGCCCTCCTTTAATGCTAAGAATACAACTGCATCTGTCACAGTTATACATACAAGCATGTGTGTATTTTACATGCATGGGTCTGTGGATATGTTTGTGTATTACAGCATACTTTATTTTGAATTTCTGTCTCTACCCACTGACTCATCTGATTGAAATGCAGAAATTCAGTCAAATATTTTCCTCATTTTCCAAATCCCTTCTGCTCATCCAGACCTGCGAACCACCTGTCATTTCACAGCCCACATGATTATCCCCATTCTCCAGCGCTCTTCGTGTGTTTATTTAACCCGTCACGTCTTCAACGACAAGTCACTCTGGTTGTAACCACTGATGACCTTGGTCTAGCACTCCTGTCACCTTAGGATTGCTCCATAAATGGTGAGTAAAGACTGAGTGTCTGCAGGGTTAAAAGCCTCCACTATCACAAACAAAGGTAAGTAACAGTGACTAGGTTGTGATTGTGGCGGGGCTTCTGTTCCTTCTGGTACAATTGTTTCCTCAGGTTCCTTTTATGGGGAATGGGGCTTTATTGCCTCATTCACAGAGTTACCTGCTGCTCTTAAATCAATCATTTGTTTTCTCTGAATTTGCTACAGCGAGATTTAAACAGATGAAATAAAACACAAATGGTGTCTTTTGTTCATTTAATTGACTATAGGTTTGATAAAACCTCAGTTTTTAATGTTCTTGTGTGATGTTGGTGCTTCACTTTAATTATTAATCATGTTAATATGAACAGCAAGGTCCAGAAGGAATTATCTCAAAGACAACTGTATGGACTGCCATGAAATTTTGTCCGGTCTTTGTATTCAGAGGATACATTTTCATGACTTGGTGATCGTCTGACTTTTTTTATAGCATCAACAGGATGTTAGTATTCTTTCCCTTTTAGTGAATTCAATACTTAGACTTTGGTTCCCTCCATCAGACAGTTTCTTGTCAGTTTGCTGACATCAGTAAAGTCATCAGTCATGCTGCAACCTAAATATATTTAAAGAGTATGATTTTTTTTTTTCAACTATCACATATTCAGTCACAAAATAAAACAGGTGAGCATTTATTATAATAAAATGTGCTTCTGGGTGCCAACATTGTGCACATTGTGTTTCTGTCTAACAATGGAGAGATAAAATGCACAGGAAGTAGTAAAGAGGTTCTACGAGTCTTTATGGGATGAAGGGAAGTTGAAGTTGGTTTTATTCTGCAGACGGAGATCCAATCAACGTTGGAGTTTACAGCAGGGTCGTCCAAGTCAGTTGATCACCTGGTCTTCTTATAGTGACTGGTGTTTACTCACTCCTTTGTAAAGTTATAAAGATTTGATTTTAAGAACAAGGGTGCAAACAGAACAAAACAAGCAGATTTGTTTTGAGAACAGCACTGCTCTTGTTTGACAAGGGAGCTTTCAGGATATAAAATGGTCTACATGGAGGTAAGAGACTATAGGATGTATAGAATATATTATCCATCAGTCAAATTCAAGAGGCTACAAGTAATGACAATAATCTCAAATATCTCTGCTTCATGTGGTCCAAAAGATAAGAACATCTTCAGAAGCTCCTTTGAGAACCAGAACAAAATGATGATGTGCTTCCCTGGTAACAAGCGTAAATGAATACAGCAAACAAAGTTAATTCATTACATTGACGACATCTAAAAACCTTCAGCTCATGAAACAATGACTAGGAGTCTTCCCACCTATTTGTTTAACCTCTGAGTCTTGTTTGGGGCACCTTAGGAAATGTGCTGATCTAAGCAGTTCTACAGTTGCTGTGCCTCTTATGAAGGCACCAGGGAGCCTGGTCCACTCTGGGTGTAGACATGGACAAAACGCTCCAGATTAACTGATTTCCTTAATGTCTCCTCTTTGGTGAAGTTTCTTTCAGGGAGCTGAGAGGCGAACTAAAAGACCGCTGGACTGAAAGACTTCCATTAGTGGAGGTAAATGGCTCTTCTGTGGGCAGGGTGGGATAAAGGGCCTCTCCACACACTTCTTCAGCCAGATTAGAGAGGTGACTCTTGTCTCAAGGATGTAAATGTTTATACATGCACAGCAGAGCAAAGGGGCATATAGTAAGATCAGTAGTGTCATTATTACATTGCTTATCAGAAATCCAAAGGGTTCTGGTTCTCTTCAATGTAACCACTACTAATTAGACATCTCATTCTACGTTTAAGTTGTTTTGAATGAAGCAGAATTATTTGAAGTTTAAGCTATACTCATACATAAAATCTTATTTTAGAAACTGCTCTAGTTTCAGATAAATAAAATTATTTTAAAATAATGTAAAATGTTCCATGCAACTATCTTTGACTATAACAACTTCAAAAACAAGAAATAACAAATCAAAGGCTTGTTCAAGGAAGAAGAGGGAAAAATGCATTATATCCAAGGAATTCTCATTCTTGCTCCTTGTGGATGAAAAAGTGCACCTAATCGCGAGCTCATTGCTTCCTTGCCAGCTAGCAGTCCCTGATTGCATTTCAGCCGAGAAGTAAATACTACATGCTCAGTTACCAGGTGAAATGAAGCAGGCAGATGTGTCTGCAGCCTCAGTAGACACTCGCTGGACCCTGCTTCTGTCTACCTGTGCCACAGAGTTTCTAGCCAAGTCAGCTGATCCATGTCACTGATTGCTTATATATATTAGTCACTGACTAATATATATAGTGTGTGTGTGTGTGTGTGTGTGTGTGTGTGTGTGTGTGTGTGTGTGTGTGTGTGTGTGTGTGTGTGTGTGTGTGTGTGTGTGTGTGTGTGTGTGTGTGTGTGTACACACACACACACACACACACAAAGGGAGAGAATAAAGAAGGAAGAAAAAATTCTTTTAGGAAGAAAATAAAATCAAGATGTAAGACAAATATTAAGATTTGAGGTGCAACTTGCTGGTTCCATTTAATTAACAGAACATAAATGAATGCTGATGCCTTTACTGACATTCTATAAAATCTATCAGGCCTGTTTGTGACATTAGACACAGGATCAGGGCAGCACAGGTATGTTTGCAGAGAAGGGGTGAGAATACAATAGGCCTCGTTCCAAGGGTCTGTAACCATAGACTCTAATAAAGTCACCGGCTGCAAATAAAGAGCCACAGTGCAGCTCATGTTACAACAACAGGGACGGCATTATACACCTCAGCCCTGATCTGAAGCACTCCATCAAATGTCAGAGAGCAACAAAGAAAACATAATATTCATTATGATTGAATAGTTAAAGATCCAGTAATATCTGTAGAACAGCTAGTAATTAATTTGTCTAACTGATACAAACTGTGATGTTGGATATTTTCTTATCTTGTTACAGGAGTATTCATGCATTTACCTCTGCAAGAAGCCAAAGAGTATTAAACAGTGAAAACCTGCCAATGTCTGCAAAAAATATTACTGCACTCATGAGACTGACTGTATATTTTGACTTTGAAACTTGTAAAAAAAAAAAAGTGAAATAGACCTAAATGTTGATGATTAACCCTTTTAACAAATTTTAACATGAAATTATTAATACAAAATTAATCCTGTGCTTATTTTGACGGTCTAATGTTATAGCAGTAATTTTTTCATAATTTTTATTATATTATATACAAATTATTATTCAAATATTTGAAATAAAATTGCTAGATTAAGTTTCAGTGCAAACACAGACATTCGTTGAATGGAAAACACTCAAATGTAGCGATGGTGATATAAAAGGGACTTCCCTTTAAATAACACATTTTCTATACTTGTTTGTGTCAATAATTGCGTCCAACATTAGTTGGAGGAAGCCACCCTGTTGCTACAGGTTGTGACCCCACTTTTTATTTTTCCCGGGGCTGTTAGGTTAATGAAGTAACAACAAACTGGGCCTGCGGCTAATTTGGAGTGGCACTTCCTGGCCCCTCCTGTCTCCATGAAGACGTATTTCATTTTCTCTTATCTCTGCTTCAGTCATGTGGCTTTCCACATGAATGCCCATGTCTTCCCCAGTTGCACAACTAATGGAAACTTCGTTAATGTCATTAATCTGCAGACCTGGACATGAACCAAGCATGTTTAACCTTTCTGGGCAGGTCTCTGCCACTGGAGTTGCAGGGACTGTCCACACACTCACTGCTGCTAAGTGTGACATGTAAAGATATGAAATTCTCTTGTCTATATCAATTTAGCCACTATGTTGGTCTAAAATGGGGCTATTGTCTAAAATATTAAAACTTTATAAAATAAATATGTAATTTTAGCAAAAACAATATTTATAGGAGAGATTCCTGCATCTGTTAGTTTCTGTTGAATATTATATCTTCTAAACAGCCCGACTTTAATGTATGTTTAGCGATGACACCACTCTCCCTTCCATTATTCACATTTAAACAACAGTTAAATCAAAAACCTGCTTAATGACCAATCACGTGACTGTGACTCACGCCTCATTCAAAGTCCTTATTCACACATTCCACCAGCCCCATGAATGGACACTGTCAGCCTCACATGTCATATACTTTCATTCATAAAGAAGAAAAACAGGAGAGGGGAGGTGAAGTTGGGAAAAAAGGAAGGAATCTCTCTGGTAGGATGAGTAACCCAGGGGACATTTTCTTTTGTGTGGCGCTCAGCTTATGGGGCCAAATGCCAGCAGGCTTACCTCCACACTGTCTGTCTCTGTGTGTCCCCCTTTCCTTTGCACACAGTAATTAGGAGGATCTTAATGGAGAGAGGGTTTATTAGTGTCTGAGGAAGGCTTTAGAAGTCACTTTAATTAAGGGGGATTCAGCAGACAGCTTGTGTGGCACTGTCACCCATTTTATAAAATCCTTGTTTGGGCACAACAGGAAAATAGAAGCGGGTCTTTAAAAAGGAAGGGAAATAAAGGCTTTGCAGGGGAAGTCAGTCTAGACCTGCGGTCAGAGGCAGAATGGATACTCTGACCCGGACTGAGCATTAAGATGATCTGTCACAAAATGTGGAGAACAAACACCCTACGAACCCTTATGAAGAAAAAAAAAATCATTCAAACTAACCACCCACCCCTTTGAAACGGTTCCATTCAAAAGATAAAACCACTGATAAAATTTTAGTAGGGGATTAATTTATTCTCAGCATATCCTATGGCCATTCATGCAGGATATAAAATCCTAGATTATTTCCTGCTTGGTTAAACTGCATCCGGCCAGTCCCTCTCACAAAGCCATTCTAATGTTGCCATTAGTTATGCTCCTCTGGTGGCCAAAAGATTGATCCCAGAGACTTGGAATCCAATAAATGTGTACATGAATGGCAGAAGACGATAACGCATTTAGCAACAGATAGTGCTAAAGACCAATCAGTGCAAAAGACCAATCAGTGGATAAGAATTCTTAATATAATAATATAGGAAAACAATATTGAATTCAGGATTTTGATTATATTGATAAGGAAAAAAAAACTACTGTGGGGAAGCTAAGTAGACAAAACCAAAAAAGTAGGAGATTACAATCCCATGAAAGCTAGTGTCACAAAAAGCATTAGGTTATAAAAGTAGATATGAAAGCCTACAAAGAGGGTCTGAAAATAAACCCACATGAATGTGGGAACATGTTCAAGAACCCGGGATTGTCAGGAAGACAGATAAAACACAGGAACATCTATTATGAGATCTCACTGCTCACTCATCTGTTCAACAGGGGGGAAAAGAAACCACAAAACTACCTCTTCTATTCATGTTGAAAATTTGCTGCTAAGGATTAAATAACAATAAACTTTTACGGTTTTTAAAACAGGTCTGTCCTACAGTGTCTAGAATTTTGAATAGAACTCAGTGTAAACTGTACAAATCACTAATGGAACGCTAAAAAGTTAATACAATGTTAAAATTTCATCACGTTGTGCCTCGCCTTCCTACATACACACAGAATATATGTAATGATTTTTTTGTGTGTTTTGAGTGGACAAAAAGGAATTTATCAGTCAATATGATTAAATAGAAATACCAACTTGACTGAAATAAATGGCAGCTGATCAGAGATTGCAAAGGATGATGTGTTTTAAGATGCTACTGGAGAGGTGTGAAACCTTCCTTTGAAATGGAGTGCAGTGGCATCACTATACGGGCCTTTCTCTAGGAAATTCACTTTATTTGAGAACAAATTTTGAAGGGGTCTTTCATAATTACCATTTTATTGATATTGTACATCCTTACTGACAGGATATATGGTTATATACTGTATATACAAAGAAGAATTTTAATTCACCTTATACAATAAAATGAATGATTAGTTTACCTTATCCTCTCTCTCTCTAAGCAGCACAATGTACAGAGAATACACAAGGAAATTATTGATTGCAAATCATTCCTTAAAAACTCAAATCACAGCTCATTGCAGTAGTTGTTTTTTTTTGTTAAATAGACTTGTTAAATTACATGCCTCAATGTGTAAACCACAAATGTAAATCGGTATGAAATATTCCCTCCATTAAAAACCCAACAGATAAATCCTGTCCAACTGGAGACTGCTCAACTGCACATCTACTGTACGTACTCCGGATCTTCAATCATTATTCTTTCACCCACAGAAATTATCGAAACAAATGACAATCTCTGCGCAAAGAAGAGACAGAGCCCACAAAAGGGAGTCTGACAGCCATTTCCACAACAGATGTTTTTACAGAGGGGTGTCTTCTCTCCACTGAGCAGTCTCACACATGAGAGACCCCCAAAAGCTTCAGAGAAACGTCCAGGAAAACAACATGTAAATTTGTAACTGCCACGTCTGAGTATAGCAGCTCCACACCAATTTTTACCTCTTGGAAAGACACAAGGGGAAAAAAAGGAAAACAGTCCAAATATACATATCACTGTGGATGATTTAAAAAGGTGGAGGGACAAGATTAGACCTTCAATATCAGAAAAAGACAGCAGACAACATCGTTATGTGGTATCATGAAAAGATAAGTCTCTATTGATCTGGGTTGTGTGCAAACGCTGCACTATTGACAGGAAGATAGAACATGTCGCAGGGGCAATATTTCATACATTTGGCCTGTTCACTCCATCACTGTGAGAGGGTCTTTTTCTGGGCTATATATAATAACACGTGTGCTCTTTATTTCCCTCAGATCAATGGTAATGTGAGGGGGCCATACAAGATGGATGCCACAGGCAGGTTAACCTATCGACTGCTGAACAGAGACACGCGGGGGCTCAGACAGGGAGAGACCAGTCCAGTCACTGAAATGAATCCAGACTAGCTGTGTTTTCAATTGCCCTACTTATTGGACTTATCTCACCTTACTGTGCCTCTCCGAAGATATTTATTTATTTCAGTTTCAGTTATTTGACAACTCCCATACTTTGTATGTACACACTGTAAGTCACACGCCTTTTTTAAAAAAAAATAAAAAAGTATTTACTGTACACTTGTGTGGCACCCTTTTGAAAACACTCACACTTGGATGTCTGATGATCGTTTCCTGGAGAGTACAGGATTGGCAAGCGGAGCCATGTAGGTGGATCTGGATCTGGATCAGATCAGCTGCATGCTTCAATAAAAACTCATGCTCATGCTCATGCTCCAGTTTAGTTCACCTGGAGCTCATTGTGAAGAAATAACTGTTCAGTTTCATTAAGAACATGTATGCCAACTTCTAATTCACAGATGTTATTAATAATGTACTTTTGTGAGAAGTCTACACAATGACACATGACCTTCAAAACCAAGCGAAGAGAGGTGAAATGATTATACTGAGATTTGATTAAAGGGGGATTATGATTGTAAAGGGGTTTATATTGTAAAAGTTTCAATTAATTAAACTCTAGTGTGCTTGAATTCACTCTGTAAATGCACCTATTGTGGCGCTTAGGAGCAGACATGTTAAGTTTTGAGAGTTTTTAACAAATTCTCTCTCTAAATAATGTGCTAATCCCATCTCCGCTGCACAGGTGATTCGTGAGATAATTCTGTGCATTTCTTTTGTGAATGCTGCACATTCACTAAGAAAATACAATAAAATCTAAATATGAAGTCACTGTGGCTGAACTGCAAATCGAACATTAATAGAATGATGCTGCTCCGGCAGGCAGCTCTGAGCATTATTATCTAAAGTTGGTTAAGGGGTAATTAATTTAGCAGTAAATCAGTCAGTGTTTGAGGGAGAACTGTAAAATGTTTTTTTTTCTCTCAGACAGCCAACCCCTCCCCCCCCACACTCCTCCCACCACCACCACTACCCCACCACCAACACCACCACCACTACCCCCACCACCACCCTACCCCCAGTCCTCATTGTTAGTGTAAAAAATGGAAGACTGCGCCACAATATTTACCATTTGCGCCGAGACTCACACACACACACATATAGTTCCAGTAATGTGTTATAGCGTGTTAAGAGTGTAGGTTTTAATGATGTATTTCAATAAAATACCACCTAGAATTTGTTAAACTGTCCTATTCTTATGCCTATATGCAGAACAAATGCCTCCATTTCCTAATTCCCCTCATGTAGATACTTGAAACAACCTGATGAATACAAAACATAAATTGACTAAATTTTATCGAAATATGTAAATATAGTTAATTATTTAGTTCACTGTTACAAACACTTGACAAAATTATCCTTTCATGGCCCCATTAAAAGCTTTTTAAAATAACTGTTGATGAAGACTAAACGTGCAAACATGTGTGTATGTTTGTGTTTGTGTGTGTGTGTGTGTTTGTGTTTGTACTGTATATGTTATTGAACAATGAAAAAACAGCTAAATAGTTTTAGTAGTTTTAAGAGAAGTGAGGATAATGAGGATAATGAGGATTAAAAAGTGAGGATAATTTCACTTGACATTCCTTCATTCCTTCATTCATTCATTTTTAATTCATTGATTTTCATGGTTTTAATATCCATCATAATTCATTCAGAATCGTAAATTGCTTCTTTTGCAACGTGTTATCATGCACTAATTTAAAGGCAGTATGAATATTCTGAATGATGGCACTGTGTGACACTGAATACATACTGAATGAGTGATAAATAAACAATATCACTGCCAGAGGATACATCAGTACAACCATTGCATACATATAATGCACGCAGAAGCATGGACTCCAGTACAGGCAAAGACGGAACAACCTGAGTTGATTTTCCCTAGTAGGACTGCAAAACGAAAGACAACAGCTTCACTTATTTTTGACCAGATTTGTTTCAGATTTGATTTGAATCACTTTAAAAATCCAATAACAATCCAGTGACAATAAATTGTTTTATCTCAATATGTCAAAAACTATAGTTTATTTGTTATCAGCAATATGTGTCTCATTGTTGTGTTTCTACTGAGAAGCGTCGGCATCAAACTAAATCTATGACACAGATGAGATGCTGCTGTCAGTTATAACTCAATGCTGCCACCCTGTGTTAGGAGAGACTTCACTTAAAAAAAAGAAAAAAAAGAATTCCAGCTGTAGTTTCATCAGATCTATCAAGACAAGATATTTACCACTGAATGCTGAATTAAAAGGAAAAAATATTTATTTATTATCAATTTATATTAGTGTGGTTAAGTGTGACAGCACTGTACATTTTGCTTTGCATTTAAAGTTGCAAACAAATGCTCGTTGAAGCTTTCGTGCAACTAAATTTTGTTAACATTAAATGACAATATGCTGACATTGCTAGAACTCTTGTCTGTGTCAGCTGTTGTCACACATGGAGAAAACTGACATGCCATAGACTGCAGTAGATTTTACATTTTACTGTACCTCAGCAGCATCTGTCTAGTCCTGACGCTCATGGGTTGAAACAGAGTTCAGCCAAGCTGAGGATTGTTCTTGGTTGTTTTATCAGTAGTGTGTACTATATTTCCCGATGAAATACTACAGACGATAAGAGATACTGCCAAAGGAGCAGGAAACAATTGGTTGGGTATTAATAATTTACAGGTACATATCTGCTATAATGCCAATGCAGGCAGAGGTAACTGAGAGCAGCATCTAATGACATCATAGATGTTGCCTCAGATAACACCACAGCCATCAACTATGTATGGATCTGGTGAAAGAAGTAAGAATATGGCCAAGTTAGAGTACACTACGTACTGAGCCAGTGTTAAAATACTCATGAACCTAAGGCGGTTGACTTGCTGAATATTCAGTATAAACTGAATGTTTAATTGAAGGATCCTATGCCTTCAGAGCAGCGTGAGAAAAATTAAGAGCAATCTCACAGGAGCAAAATGTGTCAGGGCAGCTGGAAGGAAGAGTTTCTCATGGAATCATGTAATATACAGGAACTTCTTACATCCCATGAAGCGGTGATGTATTCTAATTGTCAGGTGTTTGTGTGTTTGTCCATTTGTCCGTCCATCCACCAAATATCTTCACAACTGTTGCAGATAGAAAGATGAAAGAAAAAGCCCATTACTCGGGCAGCAAAGGGGATGAAAATGACATGATCAAATTTCAACTTTTGTAAATTTTTTGCACATATGTTAGGAACCGGATAAGATAGAAAGACAAAACAGAAGGTGTTATGTTCAGGAAGGCAAGGGGACGAAAATTAGATCACAACCTTGACCTTGGAAACCCAAGTCAAATTTTCCCTTTTGTGCCTTCTTAGGTACACATCTCTGAAACCTGATGAGACATAATCACAAAGTCAAAGTCAAAGTCAGCTTTATTGTCAAATGTACCATATATGCACGACATACAGCACAGATGAAATTGCAGTCCTCTCTGACCCACAGTAAACAGGCAGTACAACACAGGCAGTACAACACAGACAGTACAACAGGCAGTACAACACAGGCAGTACAACACAGGCAGTACAACTCAGGCAGTACAACACGGGCAGTACAACACAGACAGTACAACAGGCAGTACAACAGGCAGTACAACACAGGCAGTACAACACAGGCAGTACAACACAGACAGAACCACACAAGCAGTACAACAGGCAGTACAACAGGCAGTACAACACAGACAGTACATCAGACAGTACAGCACGAAGTATTAGACGAAACACAAGGGATGGTAAACATCTCTATACACTCCTAATCCCGTAGGAGAAGTGACGTGTGCGTATAGTCTCTGAGTTGATGGGGGGAGAGAGAGATAGGTAGTCAGGTGCTGGGGAGAGGGCAGGGCAGTGTGAGGGTAGAGTTCAAGGCTATGGCAGGGGGCAGAGCAGGGAGGGACTTGAGCCTCCTGACCACCTGGTGAAAGAAACTGTCCTTGAGCCTGCTGGTTCTGGCCCACAGACTCTGCAGTCTCGATGGCAGCAGGCTGAAAAGGCTGTGAGCGGAGTGTGTGGGATCACCTGCAATGCTGATGGCTTTGCGGGTGAGGCGGGTGGTGTAAATCACAAAACAAAAAGCAACATTTTCAGGAAGCCAGAGGCACAAAAATGTGTAGGTCAGGGTGAAATTTTGAATTCAGGGGTTTCATGGTATCTTGCGGTCTCTGACTGCCTTGTTCTTGTTTGTTTTAGTCCAATTTATTTTGATTGATTAATTACCGTGATATTTAATGCTGAAACTCCTTTGGGAAATTATAGATGTTTCCCTTAGTAAATGTAACTATGGTTTATGAAATAACTTTAAAAAATGTTGGAACATGTCAAATACTGTAAAATGAACTGTCTTCTATATAGCTGACATCTTATCAATATAATACCTATATTTTTAATTTACCTAAAAACTGATTCTAAAAATATTGGGTTAAAATATAAATAAAGACAAAATAATGTGAAAAACAGTGTTTACCAACAACAATTTTTCATGTCAATAGAGCAATATCCTTCATTCATCCAGGTAATTTAGGAGAAGGCGAACCTCCACCTTAACAATTGAGCCTTTCAGGACACCTGTCAGGACACCTGTCAGGACAATTAAATTGTTAATGTCATGTTTCAAGCAGGTGATTTTGAGTTGTCTGATCAATTCAAGGGAAATAAAATAAATTAAATGGTCATTTTTACATTATTGACTCGTAATCGACGACAATAACAAACGTCACACTTTCCCAGCACCTGAGATCCTCAATTTTTTTTTTGGTCCAATCAGTAATCTGAAATAGAAATACTGTCACTTTCTAGTGTTATTGTCTTTATCAGTCTACCCAGGTGTTGAAAGAGAAAAGAGCTCAGAAAAGAGCTCAGAATCTCTTGGTCCAGCATCAGAAGTGAGGACAGTGAGTGATCTAAAAACTCATCATCTCCTGGTGGTTACCAGGAGCTCTGAGAAGAGGAGGCTCAGTCTTATTAGTAACACTGCTAGTAGCTTACCTCTGAGAGACCTGGCATTTAAGGGTGTGTCAAGAGCTACAGTTTCAAGCACCAATTGCTCAACAACATCTCTGTCCAGGAAAATCTCATCAGCTCCAATTCAATGAGAGAGCTCAGGTGTAAAGTCTTGTCACGAGATGGTAGCTTCCAGCCGATGTCTTGAGGGGGAGAGACTACTTCCCTGACTCAGTGGTACCTCTCCCACTACTGCTGTGTCTGACATTTTCCTGGATGGAGAGGCCAGGTGGAGAGAGCAGGTGAAGAGGAAGTGACTTTGCTGGCCACAATGCACACAACTCTTTGACCTTAGTCTCCGCTGTTTCTGGTGAGGTTTTGTAACACCTCTCTAGGATGTTCCAATAGTGTAACCTGCTCTGAGAGCCCCTGGCTGTAAGTTCCTGTGTTAAGGTCCCCTGGGTTCATCGTGACCAGATCATTCTTTTCAGAAATGGCTGAACAGAATTATCTGGTCATTCTGTTCAAACAATTGGAGAAGGCAGGTGTCAAACAAGAGTTTATTTTAGCAGATAGGAAAAAACGTTTGGAAATAGCTAGACTCCTTCAGAAGCTGACAGTGGAAACAGGATGGAGGCAGTACTCAAGTTGACTGGACTGGAAATTGGAAAACAGGGACATACAGGGTTAATAAAAAGTATAACTCAGACTATCTTACTAGGGCTGAAGTCGTGGCGATTACTGACTAATCAGTGGCAAGTATCTGGCAGCGTGGATGTGGCAAGGCTAAGTAAAAGTAGACAGTAGACAGTCTGAAGCAGACTGGAGATCAGCTCCTGAAACCCTTGTTGCCGATGGTCTTGGCTGCTGTTGGCTCACCTGAAACCACTCAGCACACAGAGTGTGGTTGTGTTTCATTTTTAACATGCCAGCTACGTTTCCTGTAGAGTGGCTGGGTGCACCCTTAGAGATAGGGTGAGGAGCTCAGTCACCAGGGAGGAGCTCGGATTAGAGCCGCTGCTCCCCCGCCTTGAGCGGAGCCAGCTGAGGTGGCTCGGGCATCTGTTCCGGATGGCTCTTGGACTCCTGTCTGGGGAGGTGTTTCCGGGCATGTCCTACCAGGAGGAGACCTCGAGGAAGACCTAGGACACGCTGGAGGGACTATGTCTCTCGGCTGGCCTGGGAACGACTCGAGATCCTCCTGGAGGAGCTAGAGGAGGTGTCTGGGGAAAGGGAAGTATGGGCATCCCTGCTGAGACTGTTGCCCCCTTGACCTGGCACCAGGTAAGCGGTTGAATATAGATGGATGGAAGTGAATATGACACTTGAGGACATATTCAATTTAATATTTTACTAAAAACTTTACAAGTTTTATTTTAAGAGACTGTTGTATGGGAGAAACTTTTGTATATTTTTTTTATTTCTTCTCACACTGCTGTTCCACGTCCATTCCAGTAGGGGGAGAAGCTGGCAACAGACCGTCAACAAAAACACACGAAGAAGAGTTTCTTCCTGTTGTGGGGGGGAGGGAGGGGGTTTCTGTCGCGAGAACTGGAGACGCTGAGCTGCTTCCCCCTCACACTGTTGGGGTAAACTTTCGGCTTCATGCATATATAATCCCTTTAACAGTAAGTTATACTCCGTTAAAAGTCTTTCCAGCGTAAATCACGACGTGGGTGAGACATAAAGTGTTATTTCCGGCTAGCACTCGTTAGCTAAACATAAACCACGGTGCTAGCTCTAGTGTTGCCCATAAAGGTTAACCGAGATGGAAAACGGGTAAAAGACAGAATTGAGCGGGTCGAGTTGATATCAGTGTGATTGTAATGTAGTGGTTTAGCTTGTAATTGTACAGCTGCGGTGTGACCAGCCTCAGTGTTGTGCTAGCCGTTAGCCACTTTATTATAATGCTGTTGTACATAATATGAGTGGGTTGTGTTGAACAGCGGTGGAGTCGGTACATAAAATAGCATCAGTGAGTTCACGTTGTGAAGCGAATGCATGTAGTCTCAGATTAAAAGAGTACATTATTGTTTCATCCTCGCTAATTTGACTGGATATTTTTTCTAAAATGAAATCCCGAAGTCCAACAACTGATAGGTCGATGTAGGTTGTGTATAAAATGCTGTCAGCGCTGACCACCACTGGCGTCCTGTCACTGTAAACATGGTAGGAAAGCTTTGACAACATGTTTTCATGAGAAACGCTTTGGTAACACGCACATGTCTATTTGATGTCTTCTTCTGCACACAGGAGAACGACATGGACCTCCACAAAATCATCCACAGCGCCCTGTACGATTTCATTCAGGCTTACATTCCTGATGCAGATCTCAGGTAAAGAAACACCTGGTTGTTTGGTATCCCCCCCAAAATTTATGTTCTTTCAGTTTTACAGCATCTCTACACTTCTATGTCAACACAGCACACTCGATGATGTTCTTCTCTCATACATTACTGGCGTCTTGGAGGATCTTGGCTCTCAGCAGAGTGTTGATGAGAACTTTGATGTGGAGGTTTTTGCAGAGATGCTGGAGGCTTACATCCCTGGTTTTGCTGGAATTGATAGGTAAACATTCATACTTTTCCCCTCTTCTGACTGTACTTAACACATTACTACAAAATTTGTTGACTTTACAATGTTTTTTTCTTCTTCTGTTTGGCAGTGTAAAGGTCTGTGAGATGATGTTCAGCCTGGCTTCAAAACTAGCTACAGCCCGGACCGTAGGTAGTGTTTTTATTTTACTAAGAATTTTTACAATTTTTTTGCAGCATTACTCTTTCCAAGTGGTTTCTCCATTTCCATATTGCGGAAGGATTCATCAGAACAAGATATACTGGGCTGTCAGTCGTTTGGTGAACTTTTAAAGAACAGTGGGCTGATATTTATTTTTATGTTTTCTTTTATCCGAAGAAGAAAATGTGCCTAAGGAAAGGACAGAAGCGAGTTCATTAAAACTTCCCACCCTGCCCAGTGAACATCCACCAGGAAGAGAAACACAGGCAGAGGGCGCCACTGCCAAGGTTATCAGTTTTGCACACATTTACCAAATAATTATTCTTGAGTAAATTTTCGAAACACTGTAATTTATTTTGCTCGTGGTGTGGTTTGATTATTTTATACATACTGTATATGAAAGTAACAGTGATTGATCACTGTGGCGACCCCTGAAGGGAAAAGCCAAAAGGAAAAGAAGAAGATGAAAGTAACACAAGTAGACCTTCATTGTGTATTAGGGTTATTGTCAGAATTCATGCTTTTTAGCAATTCAAAGTAACCAAATTAAAGAGAAACTGCTTGTACCAAAACATGAACAATGCAAAAGATATTGCAAGTGTATTCCAAAATATTAGGTAAAATGGTAATTTTATTGATTGCCGTATCTTGAAATGATTCAACCTTTTCATGAAAAGCATCACTAGAATATTGTAGACACATAATCATGTACAGTACATAGCCAAACACCATCTCTCTGCTGTGTGCCTGAAGAATCTTAGTCGTTCTTCAATTTATGTAATATCATATACAGTAAACTTGTAGTGACACTACAGAAATTTTGTATGGCATTCAAGTTAGGTGAATGATGGCCACCCTAGAATGTCCAACAATGTCTTATTTGTAAATGTAAGAGAAGTGCTTAGAATCATTCTGGTGCTGCACAAGTCAGTAAAAGCAGCCTTTTTTGTGAAATTTGGTTTTTAATTTGATTATTGCAAACACTTGATAAATTAGGCCAATAAACCAGCATACATTGGGGCTTGAATAAAACATTGACTGAATTTAGAGGCAATATGAATGTGTCTTTGTCCAGCCCCCAGTATCTGAGTGGGATTCCCAGGAGCAGCACCTGCTGGAGATGTTTCCCAAATGTAGTTTGTCGGAGGCTCGCAGTGCTCTGTCTATAGCCAAAGGAGACATGGAGGAAGCTGTTCGTCTCATCTTGGAGGGTGATGTCCAGCTCAGCCCTTCTCCTGTTATTGTGAGTATCTACTACGAGTAGAAAGCCTATCACTGGGTTTGATATCAGTCACCTGCTAATTTATGTGTGTTATTAATTTGATATTCCTCTTACCTCAGGCAAACCACGGGAAGAGTATTTCCTCGCTGGCGGATCATAAACTCAAAGAGAGCATTCTTGAGAAGTAAGTAAAATTTCCATTTTCATCCTGTTGAAAGCAGAATGGTATTTTTTTTCCTGTCTATTTGACTACTTCTCTTTTTGCAGGTACATGCTGGTGGACAATGAGGAGGATAACAAAACGCACCGTCCCGTCGCCCCAAAAGATGCAAGTCTTTCATTGTTAACCGTATTCACAATAGAGCATTACCGTGTCTGTGTCGTACAATGAAATCTCTAAATCTCATCTAATCTTTACAGGCTCCAAAAAAGCTAGTTCGGTACCATGGCAACCAGGTGGTAACAACCAAAGGAGAGCGATATCAACTTGTAAAGAAAGACGAGACAGAGGACATGAAGAAGACGTATGTAAACCTCAAGCCTGCACGGAAGTACAGATTCCATTGATGATCAGCATAATCCCATAAGAGCAGCTACTGACAATATTGTTTACATTGTTTTGTTTATTTATTAGGTTAATTTAGCCTGACATTATTAGTGTTTACAAGATATTTTCGTGTGTGCAAGTGGCTTTTTTTTTTAAACGTATGCCTTGGTTTAAAAACATGACATTACAGTGTTTCAGTTGGTTCGCTTCCTTGAGGAGCTTTTGAAGATCTTGTGATTACTTTGGTGAAGATGTTGTGATTTGTTTTCCTTTTAACAGCCTAACTTTTGTACTTTGCCATGTCAGCAGGTCCAATGTTGCACTGCCATTGTTGTATTTTTATGTTTTCACATGATTTTTTTTTATGTAGTACAAGTTGTACATATTCATTTATTGCATCTGTAAAAAGTTCTGGTGGTGCTACAGAGTCTCCACTGGACATCACATGGCCCAATGTGGTTTTGTACATATTTAGTATTGATGCCATTTTCATTTCAAATTCTATTTTTACACCATGTAGGAATAGCTAATATAAAATGTTTTGCCAAGCCTATGGATTTGATCAGTTTGAGGTGCTAGATTGTTTTCAAATCAAACTCTTGTCTGATAGCTTTTAACTAGAAGTGACCTCACCCAGTGGTTTGATCCGTTCTCCCAGAGTTAGACACCATTCGCGTGTAAACAGATTTTATAGTAGTTATGATACACCCACATCACTGTTCATGAAGAAAGAGTGAATTACTGTTTCTACAGTACTGGATTTTAATTCAAGAATCTGCCCTGTTGCACTCCTGAGGGAAAAGGTGAATGTTTAATGAAAATGCAAGATTTCACATAATTTTTTTATTTTTAAATTGAAATTACTGGTAATTATTGGTCAAAGTGTTAATGTATTGTAATTGTCAGTGTTTGTTGTTTCGTTCTTATGTCCTCCAAATATCTTCGCAACCGTTGCAGATAGAAAAATTAAATAAAAAGCAGATTACTCGGGCGGT
This sequence comes from Antennarius striatus, assembly GCF_040054535.1. Classification (NCBI taxonomy): domain Eukaryota; kingdom Metazoa; phylum Chordata; class Actinopteri; order Lophiiformes; family Antennariidae; genus Antennarius; species Antennarius striatus. Next base: position 11,377,640 of record NC_090786.1, on the reverse strand, counting down.
AAAGGGGATCAGAATGAGATGATGACCTTGAGAAAACTAGGTCAAGGTCAAATTTCCACTTTTGTACACTCAGGAACCAGATAAGACAGAAAGACAAGGGAGAACGCCAGTGTGAGTGAGACCTTGGATCAAAGCTAGTGCGTTGACCTACCTTTAGTGGGATGTTGCAGTCTCTTGACTGCTTTGTTACGCATTCAGTTTAAAGATGAGTTTCATCTACTGTTGGGAAATGCCAGCAAGTTGCTATGAACTTGAGACCGTTAGCAGTACAATACAAATAGATGTAATTTATGATTCATTTTCTATCGCACTAAATTCAAATCTCAAGGAGTGCACAAACTATTACAACACTGGAATTGTTGGAATAATGAAGTTTCCCCAAAAATTAAGTGAAAAATGCTTCTGAATGTTTTTAAAACAATTCCAACAGCTTTATTTTTGATATAGAAGTTTTGATTTGCAGGTTCTGATAATGTATTTATTGGGAGGATTGTTGTGTGTTTTCAGGGTTTATTTACATGATGCTCAAAAAGTATCATCACTCCTTTTCTGTCATTGCATTCTGTTTCTTGTATTTTTTTATTTTTTTTGTGCTCGTGATTACTGTGGAAACTTATTTTTGGGTTCTGATTTGATAATTGTTATCTATTGGGATTTAATGATCAGGTTTTCTTCAACTGGTATATACTGTGGTTTATCATGCTGGCCATTTGTTTACCCTTCAGCAAACATATAGAGCAATTATATGCATTTTCTTTTGATGGTTGGAATACTATTGTTTTCCTGAGTCTAGCTGTAAGACAAAGGATGTGTTGTTACTGATATTTGTCATCATCAGCACCAGTTTTGTCTTAACTTTAGGATGGTGTTACTGTAGAACATCTGAGTCACAACTGACTTTTAACTCTGTACTCTGAGATACCATTAACGCACAATTTATAATAAATAAATACCAATTTTTGTAAGTCATTCCCTTTGTATTGTTTGAATAATTCACACACTGCAAATTCAAATGCATCACATTTTAATTTTCATCACATCTTTCAGAACTCAACAGTATACAACTCTGGAAACAATTTTTTTGAGGAATAGGAGCACACATTGCATGAGAGCAGGAAAAAATATACCTTGTCTTTGCCATCCCTGGTCAGTCACACATTTAAAGCTGTTAAACACCAGAATGAAAACAAACATCTGGAAGATGTAAAGAAAAGAAAATCAAGTACTACAGCTTTCAGTACCATGCCATTGTTAAGCAAGGCATATGCAGTAAATGGAAGCAAAGTTTACTTTGTTCATATCCAAAAAGTTCTTACCTTTTAGATAAGTATCTCTGTTCCATTGCAGTGCAGTTCCAAAGAAACCTGCTGTCTATCAGTGGTTCAAACAGTCACCACATACTGATGATTCATCTGAAGATGGAGATGTATCCATCTAATACTTTGGATGTTGGTTTGGCACATTTTACAGCAACGCTAGCATTAACTTTAAATTTAAAGGACTTCAGAATATGGCTGTATTTATGCAAGAGTGTCAGACCATTTCAGAGGTTATCACTACAGAAACCTCAAGAGCAAATGTTCAGCTAGAATTTGACTTTTGTATATGCTACATTTAGCACAAAATACTGCATAACTGTATTGTAAATAAAACATGAATAAAGCTTGTCATGAAACTGCAAATTCGACCCCTCGATGGTACTTCATATTCATACTATTCTAAGACACAAGCTTCTTCCCAGCAAGTCTTGTGAGTTCAGTTCATGAATAACATTAACACAGAGAAATCACTGACGCAGGTAACACAGTTTTAACGTCATATTCCCAAGAATGCATCATTTGTAATTACTCTTAGAAGTTTATCTAAAACTGCACCAACTCTTTTTTTAGTGGAATGCTGAATAACACATCCAACCAAGTCCTCAAAATATGGATCAACCAAGAATATTAATAAAACACAAAGCAATCATCCATTTAAAATATTTTACCCGTCATGTATTCCTTCAGACGTTCATATGACCCCTTTTTCTACACTGACATTGATCATATCTCATCACTTCATCATTGTACTTGTGTGTTTTATTATCTTGGCTCTGCTGTGCCTCTCAATTTAACAAAGAAAATTGTGGATCACATACACATGTGAGCATGTGGATCCTGCAGATTAGATTAATAAATATGTCTTCCTTTTTTTCCCCTCTTAAACATTTGCAAGATCAGTCATCTTCAGTGGTGTAAACAAAAACCTGTTTTCAAGATGCTGTGATAAAGATGGAGAGAGGTTGTTTAGTGAAAAACTGAAAAACTCACATCTCTATTATTACATTAAAAAAATGTCTTGTACTTAGCTGATGCGCATCCATTAGTGGTCAAAATGTTAGGGTCCCTCTCCCCAAGGTATCGGGATCAGACAAATCTTTACTGACTGGATGAGCAAATGCAGCAAGAACACAGAGTAGCTTGAATTATGACACCAGTTCACAAAAGTACAGCTAGCCTCGAGTCACTTTGGGTCTCCTCTTTGAAGATTCCCTCAAGTGGGGTGAATTCCAATGGTGTGTATCCTGTAGTTGTTGTATTTGCATTGACTATGGCACAAAAATGAAGCGCAGTGGTTTTAAGTTGGCCACTTATTGCCATGCAGTGATGCATCGCTTCAAAGTCTGGTAGACAGTTTGAAGGGTAGGGCTCTAACTATCCTGGTCATATCGGCCCTTGATCATCGTTTTTAGCAAAGGTCCCACCTACACACACAAAAAAACATTTCTGTTAGGATGAGCTACTTTAGGTTGTGGAAGTCTTATATTCACGTCCTTGCTGTCTCAGACTGATATCTTCTTTTTATTTCTATGAAATCAGGTAAGCCATAAATATTCACAGTAATTGGGTTGCTGGAAGGGTGGGTATTCCCAAGGGATTTCAAGTAACAGGTGACCTAAATATGAATCTGGTTTGCTGTTCTAAAACTGGCCGTGTGAAACTCATGGGTGTCTTTTGCAGTCTTATGCAAATACACTGACTATTAGAAAGGCTGTATGGTCAAGATAACGTAAGTCAATGGTTTTACCTCATGAGGGTCTCCGAGTGCTTCTCCCAGCATCTTCTCAATATTCCTCATGATGGCCACCTTCTGATGAGCTCTCAGGGGGTACTCTATCCTTTTGGGTGTAGGTGCACCCTGAAGGAATGAGGCAAGAAAGAGAGCGGTTACGAAGGTATGAGGCACAAAATACAAAAATGTTAATAGTTTTAATGATTCAGACACGCATACTTTGTACCAGAAGTTCACAGTGATCGTCACTCCACCATTCAACAGCGATTCAATGTGATGCCACCTGAACACAGAAAACAGTGTAACCACATGTACAGCAACTATTGACACCAAACAATTTTTCAAATCAGCAACTTAAATACAGAACAATGATTAAAAAACAGTTATTAAACTAGAACAGTTATTAAACTAGAACTAAGGCAGTCACAGATTGCAACATCCCGCAACTTACCCTGACCTACTTTAAGGGTAGGTCAGAGTAGCCTGAAAGTAGTACCTGAAGACCATAGATCAAAGCTAGTGCATAGGTAGATCAAAGCACTAGCTTTATATGGTCTTACACTGGCCTTCTCCCTTGTCTTTCTATCTTATCCGGTTCCTGAGTGTATAAAAGTTGAAATTTGTCCATGACCTAGTTTTCTCAAGGTCAAGGTCATCATCTCATTTACATCCCCTTTGCTGCCCGAGTAAAGTGCTTTTTGTTTCATCTTTCTATCTGCAACAGTTGCGAAGATATTTGGTGGACGTACAAATGAACGAACGAACACTGACAATCGAAATACATCACCACTGTGAAGCAGGATATAAAAAAGGCTGACAGAACAGAGGGACTGTCTCAGACATCTACTGCTTGAGGGACAGGGACTGCAGTTACAAGGTATGACACCCCTGTCCTGCATTTTTTTAGTGGTGAGGTATGCATGATAAACATCCAAAAAATGCAACAAATTGCATTCACTGGGTGCAGACAGGTGTGTGCAGTGACACAAACTGACACAAACTCAGCTCATCTTAGAATTGACACTTGTGCAAAGCATTTTCATATTTAATATAATCTCTTCTTGCTGCAGCCAGTATGCTCCGATTTTTTTTCTTGCCAATCAGGATTAATGTATAAAGTAAAATCACTGTGGATTAATGAATCAATTAGAATTACAATTAAACTATCTACCGACTTAAAATTAATTAACAGTAAGGGACTGTAGACACTCAAACTTTTTAAAATGATTAATAACTTTCAAACATCACTTTGAGCACCCCAATAATGTGTTTCTGAAATGAAGCATGCTTTACTGAAGCTGAATGCACTCCAAAGTAATTCAATAACCTGGAGATAAGTAGATGATGTAGTGGTGTAAATGATTTAATACTTACTATTCTGGCACAGAATAGTAAGTATTCTTTCCTTTGAAAAGCTAACACAAGTGTTTCTTACCAGTACATGGGTATGTACAGCACATCCCCAGGGCCCACAACAGCCTCATAGCCAACAACATTTTTAAAGTCAGGAAACTTCTCATAATCAGGATTATCAAAATCAACCTAAAAATGAAAGATATTTCAAGTGAATATTTTTTTAAATAATGCCCCTCTTTAATTACAAAACACATATCATTGCTTTGATTCATTTTAAAGACAATATCATCCTAACAACTTTGTTTCATGTGTTGTCACTTTTTGTAACCACCATAACCACAGAACTTTCCTACTTTATAAGCCAATACTAAACTCGAGATAAATTTCTACAAATATTCGGCTTACTTGGCTCTGTCTGTCACATGGATGATGCACAGGGTATGGATAGAGACTTTCAAACTGGTCTGGAGGGAAAAGTATACATCTCTTATGGCCTTTGACCTGTGCAAAAAAGTTCTGCTGCTCATCATAATGTGCTGGTGTAACATTTCCTATAATGAGAGAACATTGAAAAAAAAAAAGTCATGTGAAAAACATTAAGGGCAAAGTCAAACGAGGAGCCATGATACTGTAAACTCTATGACAGACACTGTGAAGCAGCATTCCTAGGATTAGATTTCCTACCCTCCATGCCGATGAGCAGAAGGTTAGAGGTCAGCTGTCCCCAGTTTCTCTGGGCTTGCTGCTTGTTGATCCAATTCCAGTTGAAGCCGAGGAAATCCAGGACAATCTTCTTCCCGACTGTGTCATTCAAGGTCTGCTGCAGATACACTCTTGGAAGCCATAAGAAAACAGACGTCAAAACGAGAACCACTTTTGTCTAGTTTTCAAACATGCTTTGAATGTGCCTGCAGGATAGGAGCTAGCTTATCAGCTGCTGTACTTCACCAGATCACATATCACTTCAACCATGAAGAACAATAAGAAACTGAAGGAAGCGAATGTTGTCAAATCCAAACGTCTAAAACAATAATTGTGGAGAGTCGGTGAGTAGTGCAGCAAGTGCACTTTAAAAGGAGCTGTATGTATAGTATCGCACACAATCTGCTCACAATCTGCAGTTTAAGCAGATCTCTATCCATCCTCCTGTGCTGTACTGTTCTTCATGAGAAAGCCTTACTGCACACCTGCAGCACCATCATACCTTGTTCAAGCACTCGGTTACTTACCTGTTTCAGCTTTAAATGAATACTAATATATTATATATATATTAACCCTTCTAAAACTTGGACAGCTAATTAAATGGCTTCATGTAAATAGTGTAAGTTACGTTCTCATTAAAACATCAATATAAATATCTTACCTCTCCTCTCCTCCCCTTTCCTCTGTTTTATGCATTTTATCTACAAATTCAGAGAATTTCATTTCCATTCGTTGTGACTTAGGGACAAAGTTCACATAATTAGCCATTTTCTTCTCATCATAGTAGAGAAACTTGTGGTTTTCTGCAATGTAAACAGAGAAGTCTCCATTTCCAATGTTCTCCTGGAGGTATGCAATGTCCCATTTGAGAGCCGGATACACGAGGTTTGTGTCTGTTAAAACCACTGGTTCCTGCAAACAGATAACATTGTACTTTAGTACAAACTGGACGCAAATACACAATACAGTATAATGTAAAATGTTGAAGTACACATGCAGTTTATCAAAGAACTAGATTACATCACGGGTTTCACGGATTTGTTACATTTATAGTCAGATAAAAATGCAATTGATAGTTTTACAATCAATTCTACATTTTCATTTAAAATCCATAAAAATGTGCAAGACTAAATATTTGCAGTGCTGTCATCTCCATCGTATGGTCACAGAGACAGTACCTGTAGAGTCGAATAGAATACACGGTTTAAGGGACACGGCTGCGGACCCTGTAGGTCAGCCCGGTACTGGTCCTCCTCCGCTCGGAGGGCTACGTGACTAACTGAACGTAGTCCGCTGCGCGCGCGCCCACTGGCGCGTGTCGCTGCACCCATCCACTGTTTCACTATGACTGCTTATAACGCGCAGCAGCAGCATATGGAGACGTGCATAAGAGCAGACCAGCGTATTGACTGCAGTGACGTGGGCGCGCGAGACAAATTAGTCTCTTAAATCGACACTTTGTCGGGTCCATTATCGGCAATCACATCACGTGACACACAATTGGTTTCGAGTGTTGCCTGAAATGATCGATGGATCTGTGGCGAGAGGAGCTGCTATAACGTACTTGGCTGAACATACCGACAGGAAACATTTTTGACATGCTTTTTGTTTTTGCTTTTTGGGATTGGCTGTCGGTCATTCATTAATTTATCCGTTAATAAGATTACTCTCCTACTATTGTAGTGATCAATTTCTCTAGAGCATGGCAGTCATTGATTAAGGTTGGAGTGTAACGGCAACTCACAAATCTGAGTCATGGATCCACACCAGAGCTACTACAAAACATTATGGAGTCTATGGAGAGGGATGTAATGAACAGTACATAGATAAACTGACGGACAACATGCAAACTCATTCAACATGCAAACTCACTCACACTTTTACAAAATACTTACTTTTGATTTCATTTTCTTTTTTATATGGTGTATTATGCAAGAATTTGACTCCTTGAATTCATACTCAGTTCATTCTGACCTTGTTCTGGTTTCATTCAAACAAAACATGGTAGAATGTCACCAGCTATAATTGACCGCTGCCATTAGCAGGTTATTTCCTCTAGCCGTGGAGCTGGTGTTTATTAACAGATTCTGACTAGACTTGGAGCTCAGAGCATTGTGAGAAAGTTGGGTTACACGAGCTTTGGAGCAGCCACTGAGGGAGTTTCAGGGAACATGGGCAGGGAGCTGCAAAGGAATGGGTGTATGAACCACAGCTGGGCAGGAAGGCAACTGAGCCACAGTCCAGAAACCTCCAAATCAGGCCAGCCATACCAGGACCAAACACAGCCTCTAACATCAGCAGATGTTAAGTCAGGGAACACAATGTCAAAATAATTTACAGAAGCCTCCCTAAACAGTCACTTTGAGGTAAACCATTGCACCATAATCGTGCCTCAGCATTGTGTATAAATATGACAAAGGCATAACGGAAGGTCATTGTTGTTTATCCTCTAAACTGGCAACAGAAGGATTATTAGCATCAAATCAATGGGCCTGGCAAGGCCATAGGACTGGACAAGGATGTGACATTTCAGCTACATGTTATGTATATAACTTGGAGATTTTATACAGAGCTAGAAGCAGTAATCAGCAAACTAAAAGAATAAATATCAGCTGTACATGATGAGTTATTCCATTGCATACACAGTGCTGATGGATGCAAATAAGAAATCACACCAGGGATCAACACTGATGAGTTATACCAGGTTATACCTGCACCTGCAGGCCCTGCTTATGAACAGCAGGAAGGAAACTGGTCAGGGTGGGGTGCAGGGTTGTGCCCTAAAAGCACATGCACACCTACTTGCCTGTCTTCACTGATATATTGAACATTTCACTGAAGTCACTGATAGAACACAGCACACCAAACTTGGGGATCTCATTTCCTCCAATGTCATCCTCAACAGACACCCTCCATTGGTGCATCCTCAGTCCTGTCCTATACTCACTTTCTATTACAAATTACATTGTGAAGAAATGTCCAATGACATTTACGATTCTTCTGCATTCTATTTTACGCAACAAAAAGTTTGTATTACGTTACAGGACTGAACCAGGCAAACAGAGTAACACGCTAATTTAAGTAAACAAGTATTTTTTTATCCTACATGACATCAATTCTTAAGAATCTGTTGATAATTTTATTTTTCTGTCAGTTGGTGGTTTTTTAATTTTTTTTTATTATATTGAGATTCTTGCAAAAAATTTCAATGTACTGATAGTTAAAATGCAAATATATATACTCCCTGTGGGATTTAATTTAAAGTCAATTGTGCAGATTTACTGGGTTGAGTATATACAAGTGGGAAACTGAAAACAGGACGGTGTTTCTTTTTTACAAAGTCAACTCAACAAAGACATTAAATATTTTTATTCACTCAGCTCATGCATAATTATTTAACCAGAATATTGTGACGTCATCGTTACCCGCTTGTGTCGTTATATCAGGTTATGTATCTGAACAAAAATACCAGTCAGGTTACAAGCAGTTTATTAACACCAAAAAAAAAAAAAAAAAAACCTGATTTGTGCCGTAATGTCATTTTCGAGGGACCAGTTCTTGAACAAAATATATAATAAAATATATATACAAATATATATTTTTTTAAAATATATATACAAAATATATATAATAATAATAATAATAATAATAATAATAATAATAATAATAATAATAATAATAATAATAATAAAGCCAGGGGTATTTGGGACAAGTAAAAAAGTTTCAACAAGCTAAGTTATTTACCTCGTTGTTAATGAGTGTGTCTGCTCTGGGGTCCGCAGAAGACAGTCTGGGAATGGGTTTAGTTGGGAAAGAGTATTTCCGAAGCTGAGACTCATCCCAGCCCCAGTTCCTGACGCCGGTTAAACCGGTGCAGCTTTCGGTCTCCAGCGAGTCAGCCCCGGCAACGCGCGTCGCTGCCATGTTGGTCGTCAAGAGACGATTAGTTTCCTCTCAACCGCCTCAAAATGAAACAACAACCGTCTTTCGGATTCGCTCCTGCAGGTCTTCGGAATCAGCAGCACATTCACACGGTCTCTCCCATTCACTGTTTTTGTTTTAGCCCCAAAAACCCAAAAACCCTGTGACGTTCCCACCGACTCCAGCGCTCACCCCAGCGCCGCTCCGTGTAATTGTTTACACACCGTGTTGACGCCGAGAAAACCCACGACACAAGCCATATTAGTTAGGACACGCGTTAGAGACCCAACAGCGACACCATGCGGACTGGAGGACTGACTGTCCATATTTTAATGACTGACTCTGACCGCTAGATGGAACCTTTGCTCTTTTAAAGGTTTCAGAGAGTTGATCGTGAGAAACGGTGGCGCAGTGGTTAGCGCTGTCGCCTCACAACACGGCGGACCCGGGTTCGAGTCCCACTCTGTGCGGAGTTCTCACGCTCTCCCCGTGTCTGCGTGGGTTCTCTCCACGGTTCTCTCTCTTCCTCCCACCTCCAAAACCATGCGCTTTTGATTGACCGGTCCCAAATTCCCCATAGGAGTGAGTGTGTGTCTGAGTGGTTGTATGTCTTTGTGTGGCTCCGCGGTGCACTGGCGTCGTGCCCGGAGTGTCCCCCGCCTCACGCCCTATCCCACTGGGATAGGCTCCAGCTCCCCGTGACCCACTGCGGCAGATGTAGCGGTGGTAATATGAAAATGACTGACTGACCTTCTACCAGTTACCTGTACTGTAATACGGTGTATTTGTACTTGCATGCGCAGTATTTACACTTACTGCGCTGTGTTTCACAGGGCAAATTTTTCTGGTTACATTTTCCTCTGCTATACTTGTTTCACAGGTATAGAGACAAGTTGTGTGTTTATGCACATGGATTGTGATGTAAGTAGGATGCACTGTCATGACTAATACTGCTCTACACAGTATATTGTAGAGGAGTGTTTTACACCAATGGTCCGATCAATGGTCCAATCAATACACTGTGCATTAGGAAGCGATGATACATAATATTATTGTATTGTTCCTGACTGACAATGATACAGGACACTGCACGGAGGTAGTCCCCACTCCCTTATTCTTTGTCTGTGAGAGGTACAGTAGCACCACAGTAAGTGAACACTTTTGAAATGCTGAGTAAATATTTGCCAATGGTTAGGGTTACCTCAGCGGTACAACACGATCACTTCATTTCTCATGAGGGAGAAAAGCACATTGTACCTTTGCTCAGTGGAACCAGACTCTCTTTGGTCATTTCCAGGGTGGTGTTGAGGGAGATGGAGTAGGCTCTAAATCTTATTAATCACGTTGACCACTAGGATTCTGTGTCTTAATATATGGTCAGATCCCTGATGTGTACCTGTCCTGTCAGATGTCTCTATTAATGGGGGTGGTGGGCTTGGTTCCAATGGTACATTTTTTAGTTGTTTTACTAAAACACTTTGCATAGATGTCCTATTAATGATTAGTAAAGAAGCGGTTCACAATCAACCCCGCCACCCCAACATGCAGAAGCATTTTTACCTCTTACGTAGATGATCACTGGACTCTGAACTCCATGACAATGCGATGGTTTAATTACCCTCTGTGAATATACTATAAAAAGTTTTTAAAAACCATATGAGAGTCATAATTCGTAGACTGTGAAGATAACTGTGCCAGTCTGTGCATGGGTAACACAACAGAGATGTTTCACAACTATAATCAGAATTGTGCTTTGTTACGATATAAATATTCAAAACTCCAGTTCAGTCGCAATTGTGTTACGAATGAGATATAGGATTTGGGATGATTAATCATAAATTAGGACTTGACTGAACCTTTATATGACACTGGGTCACCCTATGTATGTAGTAGGGATGAGCAAGTACACCACTATCTGTATCTGTATCTGCATCTGTTCAACTATCTAAATTCTCTATATCGGTAACTGTACTCGGAATGGGCGGGAGGGGATGGGCGGGACAGAAGTGGGTGTGGTTTGACCGGAAATGGGTGGGGCTTAAATCGGTACATTATTTTAAGTATGAAATTGATATGGATTGATCAGAAGTTGCTGTATTTATTGTTTATTTTAAAACTATTTACAGAACAGCCTCAAAATTGAGATTCAAATCAATGTTTTTGATCACAAAAGTAGGAGAAGAAGTTTTTTTATTAACTCAGAACATGAAGTTTATTAATGAATACAACGCATGCAATAGGAAATTATGAAATACAAAGTATGCATGAACAACAATTGTCATACTCAACACAACTTTCTAATTTTTTTTCTTTTTATTTTTTTATAATTCTTATGATCAAACTGTTTTTTGCCAATTATTGATTTATTTTTACCGCCTGATATTCTTGCTGTTTTTTTTAACACAAAGTTAAACAAAGTTTATTAAGGTGTGTTTGTGTGTGTCTGTGTCTGTGCATGTGTGTGTGACTGAGTGACTGTGTGAGAGGGAGAAAGAGAGCATTTTTCAGCTCTGTCTGGTCAAATGCACTGTGTACGTGCAACGAAACAAAACAAGAAACAAGTTCACCAAGTTACCTTAAACAGACCAAAATAGAGGCAAGCTGAAGAACACCTAAGGATAGCAACGTGAGCTACAGTGAAGCCACGCACAGAGAGATCAGTCAATGTCTGTGTGTGTGCGAGAGTGGGGCAGAGAGCCTCTGTAGTGTCTCTGTAGGGAGGGGCAGGTGCTGTTTGTGACTGGTCAATCACAGAGCGTGAAGACAGTCAGTTCTGAGGATTTTCTTTCAGCTATGCCAACTGGGATGGGCTCCAGCTCCCCGTGACCCGCACAAGTGGATGAAGCGGTCACAAAAATGAATGAATGAATGAATTAATGAATAATCACGAGTATTGACAAGTTTTATTCGTAGCATGATTGTACTCATCAAAAATGCATTATCCGTACCGGATACTCATCTGAGACGAGTACCTGGCTCAACCCTATTATGTAGTACTAGTAGAGCTGCAACATTTCTCTGCTCAAGTTCTCATTTATTGTGCTCTAAACTGTTGTATTTGTTCTAATAAATAACTATAATAATAATAATAATAATAATAATAATAATAATAACAAAGAGTATTTTTCTATTAATTATTTGATGAAAAAGGTATTTTATATATTTTGTTTTCTGTGAAACCCAAAGAATTCAATAAATATTCAATGAGGATGAACAGTTACAATTTTCTAAATATTTACATAATCAAAAACAGTATAATTTTACCCCCATTTTCTATAATTACCTATTTGTTTGCTTGCTTTCTTGTTTGTGCAAAATCTGACGCATCTCGTGCATTTTCCCTTCAGTCATGCTTCATCAACAGGGACCTATTCCGGCTACCTGGTGGCTTCCAATGCTCGCCACTTCCTGCGTAGCTCAGTGAGCTAATCCGAGCTGATCTGGCTGATGCTCCTCTCTTTTCTTCTTTCGCAGATGCCCACAGCTCTCCTATCAGCCACCCGAATGACCCTCGAGAAACAACTGAGTCCCGTAGTTACTGTTAAACACCAACAGTGTTGAACACTTTCAAACAGTTGAACTGCAGTCAAAACAAATACTCATGATGAGTGATGGCTCTGCAATTAAACAGTTTCCTAATGAGTCAAATCAGATATTATCTTCTCTTTCTTGAGCAAAACACAAACAAATCAACCTAATAACACAAGGTGAGCACAGATTTCAGTGGATTTTGTTTTAAACGCTTTAAGAGCATAAACGTTCCACTCATCTGTGGTCATGTGTGTTGGCTTTCTCTCACATTCACACTGACACCAGCCCCTAAAGGTGTGGTAGGTCCAGAACCCCTAAGCCATAAATCCTATTAGTCGAGGGTTCTTTGAAGCATTATAAGTCATTCTCACATATTTCATTGATTGCATTCTTCCTCACTATATTTTTGTCTATTTTATTCATATATCAGAGTAATATTTTTTAAAGTCACAAAAATATTGCATCATAGAAAAATTCTGTGTCAACGTTAAACAATTGATAACAATTGTCTTTTAATTTTGCCAGATATATAAACTTACAAACAACCTTTTGATATATTTCTATCCATATTGTCCAGTGTTCTCTACACGAGTACAAACTGATCGTGAGAAAGTGTCTACTTGAAACTCCTCTCTTCCTCCATGGTGTCACGTCCCTCTCCGCCACCTCAGGCTTAAATGTTACGGCAAATAAAATGTGACAGGACCAGCATGTGAGACGGAAGTTCAGACCCCTCAGTCGAAGGTCGTGTCACTCTCTGGGTGGGGGGAAATTTGTGTAGTCTGAGTCACGATCAACGTTGAGCGCTGTTTCACACACGCAGTTAAATATACGATATTCCTTGATTTGATTTCCTTTGAGAAGTTTCTCTATCTGTAATTCAGGTTTCTGCTTATGTAATGTTCTGAATATGAGATTACACGTGTTTAAAGACAAACAGAACTGTCCAGCGGGGTCAAGAGCAACAGCTGTGATTCTGCACAGCGAATCTTTTCCTCTGTCCTTGTCGAACCTACAGTCAATAGCGGGTGACATGTTCTGTCTAGGTTAAACATGAAATCATTTTCAGACTCCGTGTTGAAACGCTGCAGTGTCTCTCAACTCTGCTGCAGCTGATTATGTGTCACATGTGTGTGAGTGGGTAACTTTCTGCAGATTCTCAGCCACTACATGCCTCACATGACTAACCAAAGAAGAAAAATAAGAATAAATGCATTCTGTGAACCAAAATGTGATATTTTAACCCAAAAATTGGTTGGGACCTTGCATCCTGTTTAAAACACTGTGAATGAACATTGTTTTGTGCCTCAGTTGAATTCTTCATCACCATAAATTGCATAATTTCTACAAAGCTGCAGGGGAAAAAAAACTTGGAATGCCGGGTCTTTTGTTAGTGAGAGGGTTTTTATTGCATGCCAGACAGAGCAATCCAGACAGGCCGCAGGGGTCATCAGAGGAGGGAGGAGTTTTGATTATGATCATTATTTGGTAAATAAGATGTCAACAAGGTGTTTCCTTGACACTTTATTGAGTAAAAGGACGAAGGTGCAGAAATGAACGCCCCCTACTCAATGGGACCTCTAATCTCCTCTTTCATGTCCCATCTCGTCTGAAGGGTTTCGGATTCGGCTGCCATGTGCTAGTCTGCCTTGGGCCTGGCACTTCTTACTTGCAGGTGGAGTGAGTATCTTGGCAAGCATGTGTTTATAAAACCCACTTGTTTGGGCACAATACTTGAACTAACTTCTTTTGAGAGAACAGTGTGAATCTGTGGAAAGCCTTTTCCCAAAGTCCTTTAGAAGGCGACAGCCCATTCAGAGTAGAGAAGAAGGGATTACCTTCCTCGACAGTGGTGCATTTCCGAAAGAGCTGATTAGCTCTGCATTCATTGTTAAAAGGAGCAAAGGAAGGCCCTAGAGGAGTGAAAGGACCCAAATAGGTGGGCCCAGAAATAAAACAGCCGCAGGAAGCCGTGCACAGGCAGACCAAAGTTTTCCCAACATTTCTTTCCCCCACTCCTGAGGAGGTGCGGCGTGAAAAAGAAGATTAGCATACAAAATTAGAGGCGGAATGATTTTTTAAGGGCAACTTGCCTCATGCCCTTCACCCCCACATCCCTACTCTGTTTGGACAAAGTTAATTAAACTAGTATTAAACAGTAAAGAAACTTCCAAGTGCTTGGGAGTTGGGAGCTCTTTGAGGATTACCATGATGAGGGAGGGAAGCTGGGAGATATTTGTTGAGGTGAAAATTGGAAAGACGCGATGGAACAAAGAGTTTGCTGGAAAGTTTTCTATTCTTGTTGGTTTGCCCCGGAGTATCCTAACTTCAGTCTGAGGAATGTAAGGAATTAGGTTGTGTTTGCTGCAAATTGCCAGGTATCACTGCCTCAAAGAACACTTTAACAAAGAAGGAACACCCTCTTCATCATGAAGGATACATACGTGTGAAAGATTTATTATTCTTCCATTACATTTTAATAGATGACAATCCAAAAACAGAAACTAACAATAAAGCAAATCTAATGCAGTGAAATAAATTAACAATGTACAATACAAAGTGCTTCATTTTATACACATTTAAATACATCAAGAGGACGCAACAGACAATAAGGGAGCACTGTGTTTCCCAAAATGTCAAAATTTTAAAAATAAATGTAATCTTCGCAGCAACAGTTGAAATAGGTGCAAAGATTACAGCTGGGCTGACAGTCTGATGCATTCATGGGAATACAAATACAATAGTTAATTGAAAAATGAATGTTAATTCTGCCATTCATTGAATAGTCAGATCATGTGACGAGGCTTCTTATATGTGAATGAATTTTTTAAAAAGTTTTTGTGCGCGTATGAAAATAAATAATTAACCTTGTGTTGAACTTTAAAGTTGGGGTAAATCTCTTCAGATGAGCGGCAACTTTTCAAAATTTTCTAAAACGTATAAAAATATATCTTAAATATATTTGTTCCACAGATTTACAAAGTTGTAACACTTCTCCCTACTCATCACCTCTTTCTTGTAGCACTGTCTGGAGATGATCTGAAGTTGTGTGTTTTTTTTCTATCATATCAACAAACACTATCTCAATATGCAAGGAGTCGGGTGTTAATAGGAGCTGCAGTGGTACAAACACGATGGCAGTACGGGAGAAGCGATGAAGATGCTCAGTGCTTCTTTCTTAGTCTGAGGTTCTTCCGTCGGCCGCTGGCGCTCTCATTCCTTACCCTCTGACCTCCTTTCTTCACACAAAAGTACTTGGTCACTGTCTTTCTGCACTGATCACACTTCACCGCACAGCACCAGTGAAATTTACAATTACAGCTTGACACCATCTCAGCTTTGCGCTCCTCCACAGCCAGACCACACTCTCCACATAGTCTCTTGCAGCTCCGCTTCTCCCATTTACTCAAGTTCTTGCCCTTCTTGAGGCATTCACGGCCCTCTGTGCCCGGTAGGCCCAGAGTACGGTTTTCCAGGCAGTAATCTGGAGAGTCCTCCAGGTGGACGAGTTCCTTGCGAGAGATGGAGCTGAAGGTGTCAGCAATGGCACCCCGGCTGGCCGCACTGTTCCCGCCGCCTCTGAGGAGATCCACCTTCAGAGCCCGGTGGTACTTCTCCTTCAAATAGTTCCCCACCTCTCTGAACTCGGGCAGCTGCAGCCAGCAGGTTTGGGTGGTGCAGCTTCCTGATACCCCGTGGCATTTGCATGTTTTCTGCATGGTTCCCTTCACAGCCTGGAGACAGACACAAAATATATTTACTTCTTAAAGTTTCATTTAGTTTATTGTACTGGTGAGTATTAGTTTAACAAAAATCAAACAAAGTGATTCCAGTGTGTGCATACACACGTGTCCACGGTGTATTCGAGTAAGGTTATGAGAGTAAAACAGGACAGGATGCTTCTTGTGTCTTGATTGATGTGTTATCAAATTAGATGATTGTATTTAAAGCGTTCCAGTTTAACAAAAACTTTTCCAAGTTTAAAAAAAAAAAAACAACACAATCCATGCACTGAATTGAAGAAATGATAGCGTCAAGGTCCATTGCTGAGTGTCTTTGTTGTCCTCAGTGTTTCCTGACTTTACCCAACGCAAAACAGCTGTCAGTTCAAAAGGGACATTTTCATTTCACGAGGAGGGGATGAACTTTCTTAAAGCTGAATCAAAGTTTCACATAGAGCCCTATTATCCCTTCAGAAGAAATAGAAGTATTTATTTAGCATGTTCATTATCAACATGTTTTCCAGTGTGACGATACCCAATGGAAAGTCCCATTGAGTGGAGAAATGAAAAAGGAGTTTTTCTCTCTTTCTATCCCCACTTTTTTCTGTTACAATGATGCTCCAGGTGCCATGGAGATTCCTAGGGCCCAACAGGGGGGAGCAAAGGCACGTAAACAAAGAGCACTTCAGCTGCACGCCTGTGGTCCCTTCAGTCTCCCCTGGGGCCAAACAAAGCCCAACATAAATGTGGGATCCTTATTGCAAGAATAAAACTAAACACTTATTTTAAGAAAGCAGCATAATACAGAATGCTGTGCAATGTCTGGCTCCCCATGATCTCTAATTAAGCTTGCACCAGTGATCGTCAGATTCTTGAGTTGAGGTATTGTCATAAGAGGCATTCAGCGCTGGTAAATGGGCCCTTCTGGTACAGCGAACACACTGTCATTATTGGGGACGAGTGGCACTCGCTTATAACGAAGTGAAAGGGATCCTTGGGTGGCACAGTCAGTGTAATTCTGAGAAAGGAAAAATGATTGAAAAGGTGCTTTACACTGTGCAATCAGTTGGAGGGCCAGGAGAGACTCCCAAAATTTGAACCGAGTGGCCACCTAGTTTAAATATCGTATGGTTCAAATGGAGACGTAATTGTACCACATTATTCTAAGACCTCATCTGTCAGTGCCAGAAGGATGGGATGAATTGAGAGCACCGACTCTACCTTGCGTCCAGCTTCGTTATTATGGAGATTCATGGCAGCGCGTGCATCCTGCCCAGTCTCCAAGGCGTCGACGAACTGTTTGGAGATAGCCTCGCCAAAACCCACATTGTCACTGCAACCACCCCAGAGCCAACCGTGACCACCTAGGAGAGCAAGGAAGGAATTCAGTGAAGTTACCTGTTCTATTTCTTTCTTTTTTTTAAGGAAAACTCTTCTGCTGTATGTATTTATTTATAGATTGGTGTTTTTCTCTGACCTCTCTGTCCATTCCTACTGTCATCACAGCCACAGTTGTCAAAGTCTCCAAGACTGCAGTTCCTGGTTAACGTGTACATCACTCCAGCAGAGCTGATGGCATGAACAAACGCCGTCTCTCTATTTGCTGTTGACAGACAGACACAGTAACTATTTTTGTTAGGAAATAGATGAATTCTAATATCATTTCTGATTAGTTGAATAACTTGCAACAAGTCACATATTGCATATTTGAAGTTACTGTAATGTCTAAAATAGCCTGAAAATTTGACTGTAGTCAGCTTTCTGTATTGCATGCAGGTCTTTGTTAAACTGTGCATACACTGTGTTGACTTTGACTCTTTAGCCTGGTGCATTTAGGTACGTCGCTTTCAAATATGCACCAATAAGAGGCAGTAATTGGAGGTATAGAAATGGATTAGTGTGTTTGTTATGGCTGAAGCGCCCGTGTTCACTATACTGAAGGGAGGGAACTGTTTTGACTCTCCCTTCATTGAGAAACTTGGGAGAACCCATCGAGTAACAAAGTCCATTTCGGCCTATTTTTCGTCACCCGTGATCCCCGTGCAGAGAAGCGACCTCTCTCTCCAATGGTATTACGGGCGGCTCGTCTCTGGACTCACCACTGCGCAGGCTGCTGTGTGTGGATAGTTGCAGAGCTCTCTCCGGGCAGTTCCAACGGTCCCACGCAAACTGGTATTTGCACTCCTCTATACCTGTCTGAGCTCCTGCTGCCACACTGCTGGAATAGATCAGGTATGCCTGCAGCGGTAAAGCAGGATATATTGAACCCATTAAATGGTGCAAGGGCCCCTTTCATCTCACAACTGTGTCAACGTGGAGATGAGTCTGACGCCTCTGGCATCTTGGGGAAGATATCCCTGATGGCTGAAGTATGAGTGGAGGTTTTTAAAGGAGATTAAATACATCAACATATCATAAATTTTGTAGAACTCAAGATAGTTTCCCAACAAAAACAGCATGAGCTGCATTCAAACGTCAGCTTGATTTCTAAACTCACAGAGAATGCAAAGAATTTGACTCTTCTTCTTCCACCTGGCTCTCTGCTGCTTGTTCTGATTGTGTGAACAATAATATAACTAATATGTCTCAAGTGGCCTTTGGGGAGATAGACTACCACCTCTTTCAAAGGGGTCTGGCTCACTAATGATGACCACCCACCACAGCAATGTCTGCCCTCGCCCTTTAAAACATGCAACCAGCAGATACACAGTGTATGAATTAGGTTAAGTGTACAGGGTGATTAAAAACACCCAAACACATCGCTGATTTATCATTAGTGACACTGTTACACAAAGATTCAACGACAGAACTTCTCAATTCACTTAAGGCTAAGATATCACACAGATACTCAAAACATGTTTTCTGTCTCTTTTGGGAAAATGACAGGAAGGAAAGATCAAAAGAAAGTTGGCTTACCTTGGGTCCAGTCATCAAGAAATTATTCACTGACCTGGAAAAGGAGACAGCTTATTCACTTAGGGAAGCTCAGTGTCCTTCAGAAATTCCTCTGCTAACATCTCTCATTAGTGCTCATCGTAACATGTGAAACCGTGACATCCAAGCCTCAAGGAAAAATTTAATTCTGGCAAAGTAAGGAATAAGACTTCGACATATGATTCACATAAGACTCCTCTCTGACACACACACACACACACACACACACACGCACAGTATATTCTGTATATATAACATTTATGAAAATATTTATATACATATATTCCACATTTATATGTGGAATATATATATATATATATATATATATATATATATATATATATATATATATATATATATATATATATATATATATATTCCACATATAAGCACTGTAATTACATCCCGCTATTGTAATTGTCAGTGTTCGTGTGTTCGTCCGTTCGTCTGTCCTTTTGTTAGTCCACCAAATATCTTCGCAACCATTGCAGATAGAAAGATGAAACAAAAAGCACATTACTTGTGTGGCAAAGGGGATGAAAATGGGATGATGACCTTGACCTAGAGAAAACTAGATCAAGGTCAAATTTCAACTTTTGTACACTCAGGAACTGGATAAGATAGAAAGACGAGGGAGACGGCCAGTGTGAGACCATAGATCAAAGCTACTGCTTTGATCTATGGTCTTTTAATTCAGGGATGTTGCCGTCTGTGACTACCTTGGTTCTAGTTGTAATGGTAAATGTGAATTTCATTTTTTTCATTAATTTCATTCATATAAGTTACTAATAGCTCATCTAATATGTAGTTTAAAACTGCTGCTAAATTGTAATAAACGGATTTAATCGAAACCTGGCGACCAAAAGTTCCTTCATAGCTATTTAAAATGTATTTATAATTCAGTTATAAACATCCAATTCACCATCAAATAAAGGTTTGAGACACAAATAGATTATATACTATTGCTGAACTGTTTAGAATTACTTAGAACGTGTTAAAAAATTACTTAGAATAAATTAAACAACTATTAGTGTGTTGTTTTTTTAAACCAATTGTTCAATTAAGTTATTTTATGACTCATACAAAGAATTTTTGTGTTAATCTACTGACTGATTCTAAAAAAAAAAAAAAGTAAGGAATTCAGTTGATAGAGTTGGAATACATACAAGACATTATTATTTAATTTATTTTAAAACGAAGTTCATTTATAAAAAATGGATCGAACTCACCAGCAGCAATACGACCTCATGTGAGCCAGAAGAATGAAAATGTAGTAGAAAACCTCCAAATGCATGAACATCCTGACAGGTGAGGGTTGTCAGTGACTGAGCGCGTCCGAAGCCTGCAGACACTCAAACGATGGAGAGGAAACTGAGCTCCCAGCGCATGGAACTTCACCAGGGTTTCCAATATTCAAGGAGGAGGCTTTGAAATGGAGCTGCTCTCGTCCCAACAAGAGATTATCTGCTTAATTAAAGATTTTCCCCCTTCTTGCTCTCTTGGCCAATCACAAGCATTGCGCCATGAAGAGCCTGAAACGATCAGGGCACCCTGGGCCCTCAGGGCCGGGCCACGGTAGGCTCCCTACCTCCATTCAAGAGCGCAGGGGGATCTGTCTAATCCTAAAGGAAAAGTGTTACACTGATCGCTTGGGTTTTAGATATTTTACGCGCATTTTCCAGGGATTAGCGGAAGATAGTCCTTTGGATCTTTGTGTGATTGCGCCACAAAGTTAGTTTCCAACCTGTTCACGAAGAAAAAGGTTTGTGATTTAATCCGTGATTATCACCGGGAAACAAGGGCTGTTAACATGGAAATTGACAGACAGACGCCTCGAACGTGTTATTTAACTATTTCATTTGAGCCAAACTGTCGCCATGCGTTTGCAAAAGAAAAATTACGCAAAACAGGAATACTTTGTTTACACTGGGGCTCGTAAATGATTCGCTATCATCGGGGATGATCCGATCCACTTTTTCCCAGATCATTGCAGACTTGACGGTTTAAAGAAAACAAAAAAAACCCTGCAAACAAACAGAAAAAAATTGCACGAAAATAATATAATATTAATATGCGGTTAGAATGGAGAGTTCTTGAAGATACTGATCGCTATGTTAGGACAGAGAATTGAAAAGGTACATTTGCATCACTAATCCAGACGGTCCCTACCTAACACTGGATGAGATTAAGGGTCATTCCCCAATAACCCCATCTGACCCTAAAGGACCCTGTCTTTAGGCCTTTAGCAATCTTCTTGTGTGCAAATTAGGATTAGAGAAGGAAAAAAAGTGATTTGGGAAAAAGGGGGATAATGGGGGATTTGGGGATGTTTTTGGATTAAGATTGGAAGAGGAATAAGATGTAGAATAAGAAAAAAACAGAATCCATTTAGTTGCTTTATTAAATGATAATTATTCCTTAACAAAAAGCACCAAAAGTGAGGCAATTTTAAGTAACTGTGCTAAATGTCCTTAAATTCAGTGGTTGCATCGAGGATGGCCCAGGAAAACACTTGAAAATGATTTTTTATCTGCTTGATTTCAGTCCAATAAATTGTGAAATGATTTCTCAAGAGAGAAAGCACCAGTTAACAAATAGATTTTGTTGCTTAACTTTGCAAATAGTGAGCTTTACCTGCTTGACTGAGCACAGCGGTGTAATGGAGCTCTCTTTGCCCTTTTGACAAGGCAGTGGTAACATGTTTTGAAGAAGATGACCTGACACCCAGCAGCCAATAGCCACAGGTATCACTGTTTGCGCAACAGAGAGGCAGGGCAGCATTTTGGCAGGAAATCACAAACTTCAGCAAATCACATTTTTTTCTATCTGATCCTTCATCACACCACAGATGGAGGATCAGCTTTGTGTAATTATCTCCAGCAGAGGGAGCAAACTCATAGGTTACAAGTGAAAAGATGAGTCAATAACAACAACTGTGAAACAACAGGACCCCCGTGGCGCTCCAAGATGCCAGCTTCCTCCGTGGGCACTTCACCAGGGCTGATGGATGGATGGAAACTGTTTCAAACACCTGATGTCCACCTGATGGACCTGCTGTTCACAACAAGATGTGTGGACAGATTCACCATTATAAGCAAATAATTCATTTCAAAGTCTGTAGGAGCAGGCAAAAGACATACATATACCTACCTACCTACCTACCCACATACATGCATACACACACACACACACACACACACACACACACACTTGCACTGGGAGTAACAGGGTTCTGTTTGACTACACCTTATCAGCTGCTTCACTTTACAGCTGGAGAACGAACACACATAAAAACTCTAGGTTTAGTAACATCCATCTGGCCTGTTTTCCTACATTATCCGTCTCATTTCGAAGAGAAAAGGTCAAATACTTCAACCCTGTTTGAGAAACTCAATCATTTTATGAAAGCATGTTGATCAGATGGACTTTATTCAAACACAGACAACTTGTCAATAAAGATCCCAAAGGATTCCATAAATGTTGAATACCATATATGTGAACATGTGTATACTGGAATATGGAGTTATATGTTAAGAACACAAATGAAACCATTCCATTTACATATAATCATCTTGACACGTCACAAATTAAATATATTTGTTTTTTGAGTTTTTTTTATTTGTATTGTTTTTTGATATATTTATGGAGAAAAAAAAAAGTGTTTCCCTGTGCTTCAGTCTGTCAACGTGTGTGTAATAATAAAAGTCATATTCCTGTAATGCTACTCATTATAAAGCACTTTGTTTTCTTCTCTTAATAATTATTAATAAAAGATAATAGTTATGTTAATATGTTATTATCAGTGTCAGCTGATGCTACTGTAGCATCCATGACAATGTAAATAACATATTACAGACATTGTTTCTGCAGAACATAAAAGGGAATCACAAATTTCCAACAACAAAACATGTTGTCTTAAGTACAAAATTTTGTTTATTTATAGTGCATACAGTGGGTATTAACATTCTTCAAAAAATTTGCCAATTTTTAAGGCATTGAAACTTCGAGAAATTAAAACTGTAGAAAACTGGTTCCACTGTAAAATATTAAGAGATAAATTCCACAACACTGTTGTTTGGATCTTCATTCGTATTTGTTTAGTTCCACATAATGTAATATGTTTGTTTGCTTGTTTGTTTGTTTTTTGGGGGGGTTGAATGGTCCCACTTCGTACATTACAAATAATAGATTTCATTATTGAATTTTTCTTAAAAACACACAGCACACAATCATGATTAGACAGAAAATATAAACCCCGATTTAGTAGCACGACTTTTTTTCTCCCAACTTTCTGACAGCATTTGAGAAACATCCCCAGGACATGCGTACATATGGGACGTCTTACACATACTTCACTGGTTTAATTTGAAGAGTTGGAGAAAAATTACCCACTCTTTATAGATTATGAATAAAATTTTTGTTTCTATGTGTGTGTCCGGAGGGACTGGCATACACCAAACAGAGGTAAACACTGTTCAACCAGAGAACTCAGTCCTCATTAGAAGGATGGATCACATAATACACATCTGAACCATGTTGACCAGGCAGATGGATTTCAATCCACTGTTTCTGATGTGGCATTAAACATGGTATTTGATCATTTAATAAGACCACTAGCTCACCAAAATAAAGATAAGCTCAAATTGAAATAGCAAACAAATAATCTCCACTCCCTGTAAAATAAAACTCAATCTCAGAGCAAAAGACCCTCATTCTTGCTTTTAGAGAAACCTTACATTTAATGGTTTCTATAAAGCTTTCAAAGTGCCAAAGACTATCAATAAATAGCACATTAAAAATAACATTTATAGTAAATTATTTTATAACTGCTGCTTTCACACACCGCTAACTTGGATGCATTTGGTTGTCCTGCTTCCAAAAAGAGACTTAAATCCCAACCTGTCTTTTTCATTCCCTTCATGTCACGTTTTATATTAGGGAGTAAAAGCTGTGCTTGCACATGTGGTCGCAGTTGGCGACGACACTTCGATAATTAAAAGGAGACCCGTACAGTTTATAGACAGGTGGGTGTCTCTTTAAAGCAAATATTAGTCTCAGGAGGAGGTTTAACTTAGAATCAAATGCGTGGTAATCACCCTCCTAAGCCTGCTGTTGCGTTCGGTTCCGTTGCGTCCGTTCAGCACATTGCTGTCAACTGCAGTTTGTAGCCAGTGTGCCTCAACCACTTTTGTGGCTGCCGTCACCCGTTCGCTGGACGCGAGCGGCAATTGTGTCCTTCACCACCCTCTTGCAGTCCTTGGCCAAGCCCAAGAAGCACATCAGGTCAATAAAGGCAGTGGTGAGGTTGAGCTTGCAGCCAAACTCACTGGTGGAGTAATCATAGGGAAATGTGTGATGGTAGTTGTGGAAGCCTTCCCCTGGGAAAAAAAATTAAAAAAAACATTAAAACATATTCATGATGTGAAACTTCATGCTTTCACCCATCTCATGTGAAAGCACATGTATTATGGATAGATTAATGCCCACATACACTATATTTCATTTTGTTTAGCATTCTTACCGTCATAAACTCACACGCTCATTTCCTGTTTACCAGTGATTTAATTAAAAAATATAGACCTGTTTCAGTATGTTGTTGATACATGATGTAAGGAAAATATGAATAAATTGTCTATTTGAGGTTTGTAGAGCAGATCTCTGTGGGACATAAGCACCAATTAGATGCGACTCTCACGCCTTCATTAGTAGAGCTGCAGTAGCTGCGCCACAACCGTCTGTCTAATTATCTTTCTAAAGTAGACAAAAGTATTTAAAACCTGCGTAGACAAATAGTTTCACTGGTATTAAGATATTTCCTGCTCAAATTTCGGGTTTGTTTCCTGTATTTTGGTATCTCTTTTTTTCTTTTTCTTTATTTTGCAGTGCAGGATGAACTTTGTAAACTTAGTAGATCATTTCTTTTCAAGTAGCACTTCGTTCCTGATTGTAATCACGAGCATTATGAATATTCACAGCTCTGGCACCCTGTGGTAAAACTCCATGACACTATTTTAGTATTGATGAACGTCGTGATTAGAAGCTTCTACATGCGTCATGTGTCTAGAACAGAATGAGGGTCTTTTATTTCTACATTTCTACCTCTGCTGTGTCTGGACTCTCAGAAGTAATTACACTTGAAACAACATTAGCATTTATAAAGATTTTTTTTTTAAATGACTTAATTTACAGAGACCCAAATCTCTATTTCTAAAAGCTAGAACTGGCACCAATGGGACAGTATAAATGTCAGACACTAGATTAGCACATTGTCCCACCACAGATGCCAGACAGATCGAGCACTGGGAGAGTCACCACTGTGGCTGACATGAAAAAACACACTTCCAGTAAATCATGAGATGATGATTCAAATATCCCTCCGGCATATATAAACACTAAAAATAAAATAACACACGTATTTAAGGCCTTTAAAGCAGAATGTATTAGTCTTACCTATGGCACTGAAAGCAACCAGTGGGTTTTCCCTGGGGTTGATGTGCTTGTCGTAGGGCCTGTTGCCCCACAAGTGTGCGGCACTGTTGACCAGCCAGGTAGCGTTGAGAATCACAGCGTATCTCATGAGTCCAGGGATGAAGTATCCCACAGTCAAGCTCTCGCCCCAGAAGTACCAGGGAACCAAGGTGGGCACGAGGAAGCAAAGGATCACCACAGACAGTTTGTAGTGTCTAAAACATGGAAAGGAACATAATTTAAGTCAGAGGTGAAATCAGATAAAGGACACTTCTAAGATCATACGGAGAATATTTGATAATTATTTGACTACTCTGAAAGATACATAATGTATTCCACTAAAACACAAAAAATTTAATTTATATTAATAATACTGTATGTACAGTATATGCAGTACTAATAATTAATTCTAAACAATGACTTATTATTGACATGTTATTCATGTAATATTATGTTATTATCTGTACTTCTTACTTTATCTTAAGACTGTAAATCATCTATATCTGGGAAGATGCTCTATTTCATCACTTGCTATCTGTGCAACGACAGCAAAATTCAATCTATTTTAATCTAATCTAATGGCTGTTATAAAAATTATATAGAACAGGAAAACTGTATTGTGAAAGAGCACATGAGCAAGATTATCTCCAGACAATTTGCACGTTTGTTCAATGTACACAGTAAGCAGGGCGCTCCCATCGGGTGTAAATCCCCTCTGCCTGAGAGCAAAAGTGAAAATCTGGGACAGCATCCAGAAAAGTAACATTGCTGACAGTGACCGGTCAGTGACCAGACATTTGGTCCCCGCCGAATAAAGCATCCTTTGTCAGTGGATCTATCCTAAGTGTTGCTGTGGTCAGTGTGTCCCCTGAGAACAACATCCTGTGTGGCTCGGACTGAAAGGGGAAATGACTTAATGATAATCACATGCACAATCTCATCATGCTTGGCTAGGATCTCTTTAGACACACTTAAAATGAACTAGAGTAAACCCCAAACATAAACCCTGAGTCATGTTTGCTTACCGTCTCTGGAACATGACCACTTTGTCTGCCATCAGATCTGACAGTTCCAGTTTTTTTCCCTTTTCAATGACATCAGGATGTTTGCGAACCAGCAGCCAACCAATGTGGGCAAAGAAGAAACCCCGCTTTGCATTGTGGGGGTCTGCGTCTGTCTCTGAGAATTTGTGGTGGACACGGTGGTCTCTCGCCCACTCATATATATCATTCTGCAGATGAGATGGGGAGCATGACGTAAAGGAACACATAGATGGCTTCAGATCATCTGATGAAGGTTGTGGATGAAACTATTGATGCATTCCAATTCTAGAAATGTACTGAAATAAGGCCCAACTATTTTAAAAACATCAATTTTCAAATAAATGTATATGATAAATAGTAAGATAGTTTTGCATTCCTTCCTGCATCTTTTATGAAATGTTAGAACACTATTTTAAATGATGGCTCATGTCTAAAATAAGCTTATTTAAAATGTATTAGAATTACATCTGCACTTTTCCTCATATTGTAAAATACATCACGTATAAATATGTTAATGTATTTTCAAAAGTTTAAAGGTAGACTTTGCAGGAAGGAGAGGCTGAGAGAGAATAAGTGTGAAGAGTAAAGGAATCTAAACACTATTTTCTGATGGCTGCACAGTGGTTATCATCTAAAGTACAATAAACACACCCCTGAACAGCCTCACAGAGAGGTGCCACTTTTGTCACTCAGCCCCACCCCCCGTTAAACAGACACACAGATGTGCAGCAAAGCTCTTCATTTTTAAATATTAACCACGGGATGAGTATTGCTGCCGTTAAATCTGTTCTCTTTTATATGAGTTGCATATCGAACCATGACTGACTTTCAAAACTAGTTGTGATGTTATAAACTCCTGCTTGCACATCCAGATGTTAAAAGCTGTGTGAAAGCACTTCTTTCTGCACAGTGAAGCCCAAACACACGTTTGATTTTATAGGAGCATGCATTGGATATTTACACTTTTCTGTTTTACCTGAAAGGACATGGAATTGGCAAGAGCGAGAAAGACTCGCAGGGGAAATGAAGCCTTGTAGGATCTGTGGCTCCATAATCTGTGAGCTCCAGCAGTCACACCGAGAGCACTGATGAGGTAGCACACTGCAGCTGGAAAAGAGAGAAGTGGGGAGGACAGATATTTAAAAAAAAACCCAAAACAACAACTTGCAGTTTTACGCAAGCAGACGAACAGCATGTTCTTTCCATTCCAGCCAACCTTATTTGTCAGAGGAATGGGTAGAAGCACATCTGCCCACTTAATGTTCTACACGGGTTGAATGCATTCCTATGTGACACCCAGAAGAGACTACACGAGGTCTGAGAACTGGGGGCTTCTGACCAGCAAAGAGCATTCTGTTTTAGCTCACAATGGGATGACTATGGGATTTTGATTGTTCTTTGTCTTTTTCCAGTGGAATAATATGCAGCTCAGCATTGCAAAGCCAGTGAAAAATAATTATGCAATCAGTGCCAGAGTAGAAGCCAAGTTGTGTCTCCTCGTGAATCCAAGTCACACCTCAATCGTCTGCATATAAAAGACACATTAATTTATTCTATATCAGGGAAATCCAAATTCTTTGGGATATACTGTACAACCAAAATGAGCAATAATAATGTTAAACAGATGGTTTCATAACAGCCAACACGACTTCTCCATTCTTCTGTTTGATCAGAGCCCTCAGGCAGAACGCACTGTAACTAACACCGACGGTACAAAATTAGAATTATTTTTTTGTTGCCTGAACGCAAGAACTGCAAGGATCGGCCTTTGCGTAATACTTACTCCATGCAAGAGTTAAAACTGATGCTGAAGGGATGAGAACCAGTCCATACAGCGCACCGATATGAAGGAGGGTCATCAATACAATATTTCTCCACACCAGTCTCCTGGGTGGTTTTGGACCCTCTTTCTCTCTATAGGTGTCGTCAAAAACATCCTCCACCGTCGACGTCTCCGCCATGGCGCCGCCGTTCTGTTGCTTCCCGGTGTGATGATTCCGGTTTTCCGTTTCGGTCATTTTGCCGATTGAGGTTCTGCAACAACAGTGCGCAGTAGGGAGAAGAAAAAGAAGAAAAAAAAGGAAGAAAACGTCGCTCAGTGAAATGCGTAGAGAGAGTGGGATGCAGGAACAGAAAAGTATGGCGGCTTGGCTGGTGTTGCTGTGCGCGCATCAGCCCGCCGTTAACGCACCGGGTGCGTTACGGGGGTTATGTCACCGCCAAGCCGTCCTACCGCTGGAGATGGGTGTTAGATAACTTATCACATGCAGGATTTCAAATGCAAAAAAAAAAAAAAAAAAGGGTTGGCGACTGGGCTGAGAGCGGTGACACAGTAAAAACCATTCATCCCGCATGAGAGGGTCAGGATGCGCGGAATTTAGCGGCATTTCACACCGAGATGACGATGCTGGTGCAGCCATACTTCATGTTGCACACAGACAGAGGCGAACTTAGACTCTTGGGGGGACAAATGGGGCCCCAAAGATCTAAGTTAGGATTTATTTAAACAATAACAAAGAGCAGGGTGCTCACACATCTTTATAAACATGCGAATATGTTTAACAGCAGCGATGAGTGATTTTTATTCCCGCTGTCATTTCCACGTGTGCCACGTTGAGCCCGGTTTGAAGGTGCAGTCCTTCAGAATTTAACAAACTATTGTTTCTATTCGGAATTTTTAGCTGCTGCATGTGTTTCACCACTTTTTCTTCAGCATACCGGTTGTGCGGCCACTTTCATCAATGTCATATATCGATCCTTACGGGTATGCAAATTATCTACAGCACTGCTGTTGATCCGTACCGATCTTCCACAATAATGGAAGTTATTAGATGTAACTCCCTGCATTTACTCTCAGAAGTACATTACTGCTGTGCAGTGTGCATCTGTACTGACAGTAGCTTCAGTCTGTCTAGAAATTACAATCCAGCTGTTGAAAAGAAATACTTGTCCTAAATAAAACATCTCCGCAAAACGTCCAATTTAGTTTGATTACTACTCACTCTGTGCTCCTGGGCTGTTTCTGATTTAATTGCGTGGGATTTCAGTCAAGTCTCAGGATGAAGTGGTAGAATTTGTCCCCTGATGGTCTTCTTATAGCCTACATCAACGTCGGTGGATGGAGAAATTGATGTCTCAGGCTCATTGGCTGCTTACTAACATTCTGTCATCCACCCTCCCTTTTTTTTTTTTTTTTACCAGTCAGGTCATCTTTAGGCAGCCCCCCCTCTTAATAAGCTTGATCTTTGTCTTATTGACGCCATATCTGTCCATAGATTGCAAGAGGTTGTAAACACAACTCAGCTCGCCTGACATCATGATGTCATACAGTCATGGTCTGAAGATATGGCAACTCTTTTCCAGCAGAATCTGTGGAGTTCATTAGTAGTTTTGCTTCTTCTTTTTTCGAAATCTTCTTGTAAAAATTTTAACTCTTATTATTGGGATTGTGACTATAACCTTTTGGTAGTTTCCAGTAGAAATCTGTAAAATATATGCTCCTCCAATGTTGCAATTCATTATCAGAGAGAAAAGGTTGAAAACCTATTAGTGGAAGTGGGGGGAAAAAACAAGTATTGGGAAATTTTCAAATAATAAATAGTATGCTTATAAAATATCAGTGACATACTTTTATGTTTAAACTATTATCCTGATGATTAATAAAATATTTCTATTGTGTTAAACATGCATTATTAAACATTCCTGTTAAAGTTTGGAGTGGGATGACCGTTTTCATCCCCCTCTGAGGCCGTACTGTGGGTGTAATTTTGCACCAAGTGTCATCATCCCATTTCCTCATTTCAGATAAAACATCATCCGATCAGACAAACCAGCTTGTCGCAATCACATAAACTGTGATAAGCCCTCAGAGAAAGACGGAAAACCTGACCAAACGTTCTGTACACTCATTATGCAATGAACTTTAGTAAACCTGCAGAGTGGGCCGATTTCAGAGGGATTGCTCCAAGGAGGTCTCAATGACGACATCTATTGGACATATGGAGGTACTGCAGCGGGGAAGGAAGGGCACCGAAGCTGTTTTCCAGGCGTGAATTATATACAGTAATTATACAATTATAGCAAATTATTGCATTTTCTGATTTTTAATTTTCAAAGCATTAAATATCGAATATATTCCTGTTTGGGTCAAAAATAAATGATCAATAATCAAAATTAAATAGTGCTCAAAATGTTTCTGTTCCAAGGTCAACTATTGGCCCTAAAACTTGCACAATCTGATTTTATTTTTCAGGATTTGTCAAAACAACTAACTATTAAAATTGCTCAGTTATTATGAAAGATGAAAAATGCAGTCAAAGATATTTTTACATAGAATATTTTTCTTTTTACATAATAAACATGTATAGTACATAAAAGTTGAGTACGAATGAACTTGTGTTTATTTATGCACAGAGTACGGCTGATGATGTCACTTTATTTGGATCTGTCAAATAATGTAACATGACCCAACTCTTCAACCCTGTAAACAAACTCCTAGCATTTGGAATCATGTTTCCCATCAGTCCATACACTTACCATTCACAGATATGTGTGCTTCATTTGAATGACTCTGAATCTTCATTACCTCAGCGACATTAAAATCACATCATGCCTCCACCCCCTCTGTGTTATAGGACTGTGATTCAACACATATTACTCCGCAACTAACATGTTACTTTCCATATCGAGACTGATCTGGATCTAAATGCACGTAACAGTGGAAAATCACACATTTCCCATACCTATGTATGTTTTGTGCCGCCTGGCCTATTATTATTTTTCATGATTTTGTGAACATGTTTTAAACTCTCTACCTCACAGCATTGAAGAAATTAAAGAGGTAATTAATTTGTATCTGCATCTAATCTGAAATCCAACAAATTCTTCTTTGGCCCAAGATCCATCCTGACAAAAAATGTCATCAAAATGTATTGACAAATGAGGTAATGACCATTTTTTACAGCCCTGCCACAGTCTTCAAAGGAGGTCCCAACCATGTAGACAAATAAAACACCTGTGGTGGGGGTGAAGCACAGTTGTGACATTAAGAGCAGCTGGAAACATCTCTCTAAAGCTAAGAGTTGTTGATATATTGGACTGAAGCTCACCTCTGATCAGAACGTATTTGCTACCTCTCAAAAAGCACTAGTTCACAATGCGGAGTATGTGGGAACATATCCACAGGAACAGCAAGAGTTGGGGAAAATGGTTCCCCTGTTAGTTTCTTCTGCGGATTAGCAGCACAGCAAAGTTCCCTGAAGTTCCTCATGGCCTCTCCTTCTGGTTTACAGGATACATAGACCAGTCTACGGATAGCTGGCTGATGTCGTAAAGCTCTGATCACTCTGTGGTGCAACCCAGCTCGAGCAGGGTTTACAACGGCCGTCACAAGACTTCCACGTTTTGAGCTCAACTGAGACATAAGTCTAGGAAGGAACACCTCCGCCTTCCCAGGGATAAACTCACAGTTTAGTGCATTATTGAGAGCTGCATTGAATCGAGCATCTTCCACTGCCTGTTCGATCAGCTCTACGCCGATAATCCTGTCCACCCTGCAAGATGTTGTGATACCCATAGCGCCTGTCCCACAGCATACATCCAGCAGAGTACCCCCAGACTGTGTTTCTCCTACAGCATCCTTATGATTTGGGACACACAGGTCTCTCACGGTGCCGTACAGAACTTCAGCAGCTGCTTGGTTCACCTGGAAAAAAGAATCAGGAGAGATGCGGAACTTGAAGCCCAAAACCTGTAGATGACAAAAAAAATAGGAAGAGAAAAAATTATGCAGGTGGGCACTGATTCTATATTACCTGTTTTATCGTCAGGCTTGCATTATTTTCTTTGAATGTTAAACACTGAAGACATTCAAATTAAAATATTACATTTTATGACGGTAAATGTGGGATCCAGTTTTTATTGGAATTAACCAATCCTGGTGAATAAAATTTGGGATATCTTGATCAGTACTGAATTCATTTTGGCCATTTTTTAAAATGTGTTACCCTCAAATCCACAATTCCATGAAAGTCAAAGACCAAATCACTGATGAAATCTGCTATTCTTACACGACAACACATAAGTAGGTAATGATTTCAAAATATCACGTCAAGATAAGTTAAGTTGTGATGAGTCTTTGCTGGTATTGCTTACATGTTATTGTCTGATCATAATTAACTGATTGATTTGCGAGAAACATCTTTCAGAATATCCGATCATATCAGCTGGTATCAGCTTTTAAGGGACTTTTATTTGGCGAAACATTTTACCACAGCCATTTCTCTGATTATGTATGTCTGCGTCTATTCAGTTGGCCAAATAAAGACAATATCTCAACCGTAAAACAATTACAGTGAGACTGGTATCCATAAAAAACTAAACCTGCTGTATTCTCAATCTGAATTCTTATCAAGAACATTTTATCCACAAGTAGTTGACATAACAAGTACTTCAGCATTGGCTGCTTGCAGACTGACTAATGAGGAGGCCCTTACACATTGTCAGTACTTTTGTAATTTTACATTACCTCCTCGTATATGTGCGGCTGACCATACAGGAGCTGGTAGGGCGATTGTTCATGGGTACAGCGAGTCATGACGGTCTCTTGGAAAAACAGCGAGTGCAGCTGACAGACTGATCCAGCGCCCCGCACAAAGTAATCCACCAGATCGGCCTTATGGACTTCCACCTCTTCTGGGTTGAGTGTCTGAGGGTGAAAGTAGACAATCAGCATGGTGTGGCCTTCTGCGTTGGTCCTCACTGTGATCTCTCTCCAGTGACCCCCATCACTGAACTCCAAGCATGGCTCCAAGGGGGAGAGGCGGATGAAATCCTGGTAACACCTAGCTACAAGTTTGTGCTTTTCTGACATGTTTAGCAGGTGATCTCCATTGACACAGATGACATTTCCCTTCCTGAATGAGCCAATGTAAAAACCAACAGTTTTTGGATTGCCATCAATTCCTTTGTGGATAGAAAATGTAGATTTGTTGCGGTAGCCCTCAAGAACAGGTGAAGGCAGAATAGGCAACACAGATAACCTGCATGGCGCAGAGGGAAAGTCATGTGAAACATATTCGGTCAGTTTATTCAATATCCTTTCCTGTCGCCTTTGCTTGAGCACAAGTTGCTCTTTATAAGTCAGCCTCCACAGAGGGGTGACTGCATCAGCCAGCCTCTCCTCAGTAGACAGATGATCCTGCCCAGGCTTCCTGTGACGGTGTCTCTGTTTCTGTGACGCTGGGTTTCCTAGAAAAACGTCATTAGATGAAAACAGCAGACGAGTTTGCTTCAGTGTGTAAATGATCCTGCGTTTAACAAATCCTGACGTTCTGTATTTAGCTGCTAAATTCATCCCAACTTTCAAATACAGAACTTTATATTATGAAACAGAAGCAAGTAACTTGCGCTGATCAAAGGCCTTTTTCTTTGCCGGGCAGCAGGTCACGCTTGTTCAACGTGAAATCAACTGTGTGACGTAGAATGTAGGGGCCGCGTAGAGGAAAACGTCATCTCTCTGCGTCCGGGGGTAAACAAACATTTCCGCTTTATGGCCATGGACTCAAACAAGGACGAAGCGGAGCGGTGTATTAAAATAGCGCATAATGCCATCAAGAACAACCAGCAGGACAAAGCCAGAAAGTTCCTGGAGAAGGCACAGCGACTGTTTCCGACAGAGAAGGCCAGAAGTAGGTAGCGAAACCATCCGTTCGGTCGGTGGTAGTTTATCGGTTGGTGGGCCGCCGTCAGCTAACGTTAGCATCACCGTCTTATCATTTTACTGACTGCTGCTAAAAGTGAGTCCGCTGCGGCTGGTATTTGTAGTTTTTAAGCCTCCCCACACCTGACATGTTGTTTCAGAGACTTCAGTAATTTATTCATGTAAATTGATAGTTACTTGTTGGTATTTTATATTGATTATTATCTTTAGCCTCTTTGCTAACGGGACTATATGTAGTCCTGTAATGGAATTGGGACAGGATCAATGGACGCATTGGAGTAACATCGCTCCCCTTTCATTAAACAGGCCTGTTGGAGTCTTTAGAACAGAACGGGAAACCACCAGATGAGAATGGCTGTCCCGTGAATGAAGATGGACCATCACTTAGACACCGAAGCCACGGAGACGATGCTAATGCCTCCGCTCAGGGGGCCACAGAGTCCAAAGCGTTCACTGCTGAGCAGGTGGAAGCGGTTAGAAAGTGAGTGCACATGTGTAGACTTTCTTTACATCATAATGTTTGCGATCTGTCATGTGTTCAAAAAAAATTCCACCCACGATGGCAGCAGTTCGTCTGTTGTTTTTATTATTATTATTGTTATTAATAATAATAATATTTTCTACATAAGGTTTCAGGTTGATTGGCCGGTCCCAAATAGGAGTGAGTGTGTGTGTGCCTGTTGGTATGTCTTTGTGTGTGGCTCCTCGGTGCGCTGGCGTCGTACCCGGAGTGTCCCCCGCCTCACACCCTCTGTCAGCTGGGACAGGCTCCAGCTCCCTGTGACCCGCTACAGCGGATACAGAGGCGGTACATGAAAATGAATGAATGAATGAACATAAGGTTTTCTCTCGGACGCCAATGCGGTGGGTGGCGCTGTTTCCTCACAACAGATGGTTTCGCTTTAGAGTCCTTTCTTGTAAACAAGAAACTGTATGGTTGGATGTTTTCCTTTGTAAAAATTCTTTATATTAAAGTGAATTGTCAATAAGAACACTATTTTTAATCATTATCAGCGATATAAGGTATCATAAATATATATAGAGTATTATCACAATATAACTGTCACAAGCCTAGACGTACAGTGTATCCAATGTAGAATAGTATTCCTAGAACTAAGATTCATGCATTGTAATCATCTTAATTATCATATGCTTTATTTATACATTCATGGGTGTTGGTCTAGTTTCATCAAGCCATAGTTGATATCCTTTTATCTCTAGGGACAGACTTGTGTCTTATCTTTGTTTGTTTTTTAAGTTCTCATGACTTTCCTCATCTAGGATCAAGAGCTGTAAAGATTATTACCAAATCCTAGGAGTAGAAAAGACAGCCTCTGAAGAAGACCTTAAAAAGGCCTACAGAAAGCTGGCTTTGAAATTTCATCCAGATAAAAATCATGCACCTGGGGCAACAGAGGCATTTAAAGGTAAATGTAATTTATAGTGCACTTCCATGAAAAGACATTGAAATTTCATCGTATTAAGCATTAAGTGTACGTGTCTTTCAGCTATTGGTAATGCCTACGCTGTGCTGAGTAATACTGACAAACGAAGGCAGTATGACCAGTATGGAGAAGAAAGGGCGCACCCATTCAGACACAGACAGCATCGCGAGTTTGAAGCTGACATCTCACCCGAAGACCTCTTCAATATGTTCTTTGGTGCAGGTTTCCCATCGAGTATGTATAGATGAAAATGTTTTTTTCTTACAATAACTGTGAGTCTTTCAAGTCAGTCTGTGGAAAACATTTCTTTACAGAGACTTAGAAATGATAAAAACAAATTCTAATTCGGGAAAAAGATCCTTGTGCAAGTTAATTAGCAGCCAGTATAGATTCTGCCACATACTACAAGGGGAAAGTGTGCGGTACTTAGATGTGTACAATCTGCAACCTCGCTGCTAAATGGTACGAAATCTCACAACAGTATTTCAGAACCGTACACCAATTTTTCAGATCCAGTCCCTGAATTTCAAACAGTAATCAGTTAACTATCCTGCTGATATGAACATCAATAAAACCAACTTAGTTATTATTGTTTTACTATGTACTGTAATTCTTTTTCCAGGAGGGTATATTCTGGATACACACTCTGGTAGAACAAGTCAACAACTGACCATTAATTGCGTTGTTCTGTGTCAATACTGTATTGCCTGTTTTTTGTTTTATTTATGACTATCGCAGAGTTGGCTGTCCTCGACTCTTATCTGTTGTTGTGTGGTCTGAGGGAGCTTAACCAACTGGTTTTAATCAGATTTAGCCACCTAAAGTTTAACTCCAGTTGTTTTGTATGCAACACTCGTAATGGATTGTAGTAGAAATTCTAAATATGTTCTGTATTTTTTTTCTTCCATTCCTACATAATCCTGCCTGCTTTTCACTCAGTTTTATCAGCAACTTTAGTGAAACAATTTTTAAACCTTTGACCAACATATAAATACTTAGTGAATATATAATTAATATTTAACATAATATTGAAAATGTATGGGCTAGATGACACAAGAATGCAGTTTTTGTATTTCTTCAATGTAAGCCTTTTAGGCAACACTGATTGTCACCATTATAGAAAACATGTCTACAGCGATAGACCTTTTTACCATTAACACAAGTTTCACTCTAAAGGATTATTGCTCTGAAATTTTGCTGAAGCTGAGTTGCTACATGTGGTGCCCCACATCACCACACATAGTCTGTCAAAATCAACTAAGAATTTAGCCAACTTGGAAAATATATTCATACTAAGGAGATTCCAAACTCCTCAGTCAATCTCTGGCTCACATTTGCGTCACACAGTTAATGTCGCAACTCTGCTATCAATAGATTTCAGAGTGGAAGAAAGGTGCTTTTAGTAGGCAATCATTTTACAGTTAGCGTTAACCCAATGGAAACTCTTATTATAACTACATACTATGTTCTCTAATTGAAATGTGATAATCACTTAAATATATTTTGTCTCATTTTTGTTTTTAAATCTTCATTTTCAGATAATGTACATGTTTACAGAAATGGAAGAATGCATTTTGCACATCAAAATAGACAAGAAAGACGAGAACAGCAGAGAGATGTAAGAACTATCTTTAATACTTCAATTACCTTTGAATGTTATACCATTTGACTTTCTGTAACATGTGCTGTTTGTTTGTTTTTTTTTCCTTTGAACAGGGAGGTCTGGCTCTGTTCGTCCAGCTATTGCCCATCTTAATCCTCATCATTGTTTCTGCTCTGAGCCAATTGATGGTCGTCCAGCCTCCCTACAGCCTTAGCTACCGCCCGTAAGTCCTACGTTCTTCAGAGAACTTTTTTATTGAGTGTAAAAGTCTCAACATCGGTTTTACTCTCATTTATTTCTTCACAATTCTCCATTTCCTCCTGTCAATGCACCAGGTCAGCTGGACATATTCACAAAAGGCATACAGCAAACCTGAAGGTGCTCTTCTATGTGGGAGACCGTTTTAATGAAGAACATTCAAATAACCTGAAGAATGTTGAGAGAAGTGTAGAAGAAGATTATATCTCCAACCTCCGAAACAACTGTTGGAAAGAGAAGCAGCACAGTATGTTCTCAACAGCCTTGCACAATTTTTTTCTATTTATTAATATTGCAATTAATTTAATAAAACGGTCCAGCAGTTACTTTATCAATAATAGGATAGCAAATGTTTTGTGAAATTATTGACAAATTACAATTATTGATGAATTTTTGACTGATTAATTGATATAATGTTGATCCTCTGCTCTACATCCACGTGGATATCAGCTGATTTTCCTTCCTATATTTGTTCTTCATTCTTTGTTCCAAGGAAACAAGATTCACTTCCAGAACTCCCAGAGAATCATCACAATGCGTTTGAACGATTGTATGTTTAGTATGTGATCGGAACTCAACATCCTGATATAGTTCATTTCTTTTGTGCGTTCAGAGGAAGGCTTGCTGTACCGTGCTCGATCTTTCGGGGATTCTGCATTGTACGATAAAGCCCAGAGAATGCCCACCCCCAGCTGTTCCAGACTATCTGAGATTCAGGTTATATTGGATGGCTAGGAACCACTTGCACATATACAGGTGGGTTACCATAAAAACATCACAACGACACTACACAACAGTGGAGTATTGCCACTGTATATGTGAGATATCTCAAGTTTTGTGCATGATGTGTCTGACGATCCTATCCTGACGTGTAAGCAGCTTTATTTTGATCTCAACTTACTGATGCTGGTTAATGCACTTGCATGCAAGGACTGGCACCTGTTATCAAAGTGTCAGCTGTTGTTGTCTCAGATGTCAGGGTTTCCTACAAGCACGCCTCTAACAAGAACAGTCCTCATGCTCTATCACATGGAGACAAAACTAATTCAGTCAGATTTTGGCCTTCCTGACTGGTACATTTGAAATGTTTCAGGCTTACATAATTTTCAGTGATATTGTTGTCGTTGTTATTATTGTCGTTGTGTATTTTCTTAATATTCAGAGTGATTAATGCATAACCATCAGTGATTTGTGTTGTTTTTCATAGGTCCGTTGGTACTTGAATCTAATTGGAAGAAATCAGTCAGAGCCCGCTCAAATCGGACCATATTTCTGCAGTAAGCCAAGAGAATCAAAAAGGCCTTACATGCAGTGGGCAACAGACCTCACCAGGGAGCCTCTCAGCAGGATTGTGCAGATTGACTTCCTGTAGAACTGTGAGAAGCTTTGAGATGACTGCTGACATTTTCTAGTGTCTTCACAATGATTGACCTCACAAGGTAGAGGAAATACAGTGAACCTGGAAAATATTCACAACAAGCACTGTTTCTACATTTTGTTTTGTTATGGCCTTGTTCTAAAATGAAATAAATTTTTCTAATATTTATGATTTGTGAAAATAAACAATTCTTGTCATTATGGATTGTAAAGTGGAGAACAATGAGGTAAAAATGAATTCTATTTTGAAATGATGCTGAAACATGACAACATGTGGAAGAAGTGAAGCACTGTGAATACTTCCTGGATGCACTGTGTAGTTTGAATGATAAACCAAGCTGCTAGGTTAAGCTGTTTGTCTTTTTGTTTCCCTTTTTAACATTTGGAGGAACCTCCTGGCCTTGTCATAGACACACGTCTGAGCCACTCACATAAAAGTGTATCATTTTTATAGTTCTTACTAATGTAAATATTCATTTTAGTTTGAACGGTTCAGGGTTTATTAGAGTTCAAGTCATTAACTATATTGTTGTGTGAAGTTGCTTGTAGCCTGTTGGATCAAAATATTGATAATCAATTGCACAAAGAGAAGTAAACAATATTTATTAAATTAACATGTTCAAATTGTATGAAAGATTCTTTGAAATAAATTTGTCCAATGGTCGACTCCTGCATTCATTCATTCATCCTTTCATATCTGAAGTTACGGGTGGGGCGTTATGATGGAGCCTATCCCAGCTCTCTGTGGGCTAGAGGTGGGTACATCCTGGACGTGTTGCCAGCCCATCACAGGATCTTTCATAGACAACCATTCATACACACACTCATACCTGATATTTGCCTAAAACTTATAGCCAAAAAGGGTACTTAATCAGAAACCAAAATATTAGATACATTTTAGCTCAGTAATGATATGAAATGAAATGAACTCCTCTAAAAGCATTAATGTAAACGTGCAGGTGGACTAGATGTAAAGTTGGTAGACCAACCGTTGTTGGGATTCATGTACTCATCCATGTATAATACTGTAGTTGCTTTTCCTGGACCAACATCTTCATTTCCAGAGTTGTACTGCCATTGTGGATACAAATACTTAATTCCTATGTTTTCTTTTTAAAGCTGTTAATTGCTCATGAGCTAGAAGAAAACTCTCACAACAAACTAATAAAATAATTTATTTCCTTAACACATGTAAAAAAAACCACATTTAACCATAAGTCACTCCTTTAAAGGTGAAACTTAACAGTTGTAGGAAAGACATGTTCATACATGTTGCTCCCCTCAGACATAAGTTGGTTCCACTGAAACTGTGACATAGAGTACAGGTGCAAACATGTTATTTCAGAACCATCCCGTCAAACCATCTTGTGGTGGAAGTGTTCAAAAAGAAAAAAATAATGGCACCTTTCACAGCAGCTATAATTTCAGTCATGCATAATCAGGGGCAAGAGCTGGTCAGCAGCATTCCTCAATCAGCAACTCCCCTGAGCAATATAGTTTTCTCTTGATAGCCCTGAAGCTTGGACTGAGCCTCCGAGGGTTTTGTTGAGTAGCAGTTGTTACAGGTGTCAAATATGTTTTGCCAACCTTAAAGAGCTTCTGAAATTTCGGCCACACCCCGATTGAGCCAAGTCTCAGCACAAGAGTTACTTGAAAAGTTGGGACCACAGTATCATCCACTGCGATTTGATCAACAGTAGACAGGGAGCCTTGCTCCCCTATGTCAACGCAGAGGTCAATGAGTGCTCCTCTGAGACCACAAGGTTCACTGAGAGCAAGGTGTAGCAGCTCCTGGCTGATATTTTGTAGGAGGCAGTCTGGTAAGATAACTTTAGAACAGCCAAGAATGTCTGAGGCATCAATTAGACTTAGTGCTATAATTTCTGTAACCTCTGCAGCCAAGGTCTCCTCCAGAGGGAAGAAGCAACTGCAGTCAGACTCTGAAAGGGTCATGTCTGCCACAGATCCTGAAAAGAACACAGGTTGAGGCCTTTAGAATCACTTTCAGTAAACCCATCTGCCTTTCATTTTTTACCTGTTTGTGTTTTGTCAGGTAGTAATCTTTTACATTGTTGAAAAAATACGATAAAAAAAAATCACAGGTAGCACCTACCCATTTCACTGAAGCTGCACTGATGATGTTCTGCCGGGACCCTCTGATTGATCCCCTTCAGCTCAGTCAGTCTCTGCATCAAGCTGCCCCAGGACAGCCTCTTGGAGGACCCGTCCTCTGCTGGAGACAGACAGAAGCTGCTGCCCACAGAGCTGGTGCAAGACGAAGACATGTTTGCAAGAAGAAAAAGACCCAGTTACTTCAAAAGTGCTATATGGTATCTTCACACAGGAGGTCCCTCCAGCAGGAAAACACATCCTGCAACAATAGAACAAAGCCATATATACCCTATGCCCATTGCCCCGCCTACGGTACTCCTCAACCAATGAGGTTTGAGCTCACGTTCGCAGCTCGAGCCTGTCTGGTAACATTTTTGGTCCCCTTGGAAGAAGCACCTTCTGACCCCGCTGGGGGTTGACCCTCAACCTTTGGTATAAACATAGATTTTTAAAAAAAACATTTTGGAAAAACTAGCAGTCAAACCCTAAACGGTGAAACCAAATGAGGTCGATGCTGTGATGCTATTAAACAATAAAAATATCCTGTTTTAGGATAAAAAAGTGTAAAAAAAAAAGCGTTCAGGACATGTTTCATGTGGGCTCAGCCCGTCACGTCACGCACGTACACCTCGTCTCCTGTCACAAAGGGAAAGCCGAGCGCTGACTGACATTCTGGAGTATTTTAACCAATGCATTCTATAGGGAGTATTTTTAGTGTAATAATTCTATTAGAAAGTAGAAAGCAAATTTATTGATATAGCTATCAAACTCGGAATCAAAAAGGCGCTTTATTCTTCGGCTCTTTGTCTCTGCGTGGGTTTTTGTTTTGTTTTTTGTTTTTTGTTTTTTTTTTTTGCAGTAACGTTTTGTTTTCAGGTATTTGTAAAAAAAAAAAATAAAATCTAAATGCCCAGCTTCAGGATGATAAGACAATGCATGTGCGTGTTGTGTGGAATGTTTTCAGTCATTACTAACAATAACTATATCATTACAATGAAGTTAAAAGATGCGCACATGAAATAGAGACGCGCAGATGTGAGCGGTTAAGTTAAGGCATGGTGCAAATGAGCTGAAGGTCTCTGGAAGATAATAATAATACGCAGGTCAAGGGTAACGTCAAGACAAGGTTCCAGCATTCCTAATAGAATGTTAAAGGGTCCATACGTATGATTTTCAGCCATTTCTGAGAAATTCCTATGAACCAGCAGTAGCAGATCATTTCGGTTTTCATGAAGGTAAAGCAGTCATTACTGCGGGATGAAGTCCCTTGTCTCCATATTAAAACATTGCGTTTATTATCTTATCATTACTCTTCTGCTCATTCTAATACTTTGATTACTGATAACATCACTATTTGTTATGTATAGATAATCGATGGTCTTTCATAATATTAAGCGATCTACTCGAACTGAATCACCTCTTTGTGTTTAAAGGCACGTCGTACAGGCTCCTGTTGTGAGATCTGCAAATTTAATAAGGCACTAGTCAAATGCAGGTAATATAAAAACACACACACTAGCTGCACATGGTGTTCAGTCCCAGAACAACTGAATTTTATCTTTTATTTTTTTCTAGGAAAAAAGGAAAATAATTTATTTGATCATCTTTTGAAAAAATAATTTCAACAGGAATTACTAAATGAACTTCATCCATT
Organism: Antennarius striatus; assembly: GCF_040054535.1. NCBI lineage: Eukaryota > Metazoa > Chordata > Actinopteri > Lophiiformes > Antennariidae > Antennarius > Antennarius striatus. Next base: position 11,334,743 of record NC_090786.1, on the reverse strand, counting down.
TTTCATCATTTAAAAACCAACTTACAAGCAGTGTGGCATGATTAAAATAAGTTGATCCAAAAATCTAAACCACCGAAAAATAATTAATAATCTTATAGAAAAATCTGAATCAAACACATTGTTATAGAAAAAGCTATAAAGTGAGCTTTGATGAGGGATTTTAAAAAAGGATACCGAGTCTGCCTATCGGTACTTGATCATACGCCATATAAATGTGGAATATATATATATTTAAATATTTTCATAAATGTTGTATAAACTGAACATACTGTGCGTGTGCGTGCGTGCGTGCGTGCGTGCGTGTGTGTGTGTTTTCTTTGTCACTTCATGTGTTGAACAGGATATGAACCGTGTCTTTTGTATAGTGTAATTCATTCTACAGGCAGATGAGGGCAGTGCACTCTCAGTTATTGTTCTGCACTAATCATGGTCTCTGTTCAGTTGTTACATCCCGCTTCAAAGCGGTGATGTATTGTTGTAATTGTCAGTGTTTCTGTGTTCGTTCGTTCGTTCGTTCGTTCGTTCGTTCGTTCGTTCGTATGTCCACCAAATCTCTGTGCAACTGTTGCAGAGAGAAAGATGAAACAAAAAGCACATTACTCGGGCAGCAAAGGGGATGAAAATGAGATCTTGACCTTGAGAAAACTAGGTCAAGGTCAAATTTTAACTTTTGTATACTCAGGGACTGGATAAGATAGAAAGACGAGGGAGAAGGCTAGTATGAGTAAGACCATAGATCAAAGCGAGTGCCTTGATCTACCTATGCACTAGCTTTGATTGATGGTAGATCAAAGCTAGTGAATAGCTTTGACCTACCCTGAAAGGCCAAAGCTATGCACCACCACTGATTTCAGGGTACCCTGACCTACCCTGAAAGTAGGTTAGGGTAAGTCGCGGGATGTTCAGTCTCTGACTGCCTTGTAATTGTTGTTTTCCCACTCGTCGTGTCTGTGCACCATGCAAATGGATGGGAGATCAGATATATAACCTTAAGATACACTGCAAAATATTATAGAAATCATTTCAATAAAAAATAAATATGTGGAAATGAAGTGCCTTTGGTAATGTAAAATTAACGCATAAGTCATTTGTGTCTAATGGAGAACACAATATTGTTCAATAGATGTTAACTCAAATATTCTTTGAATGTGTTTATGTTGTTAATTAACTCTGGAGGGGCATAACGGGTCCCCAGATTGTGTTTGTCAGGCTGTAGCTATAGCAACTGCATGCTGTTATGATCAGAACCTGTCCCACTGAGACAGTTGGAATGATTTCTTGAAGTTCAGCAGTAACAATCTTACTTTCACTGTGTTTTTATCATTGCTCATGATATGAAAATTATTCCAATTCAAATATCAACATGTAGCATCTCACTCCTCTTTCATCAGAGCCCTGTTTGGTTCTGAAACTTTATCTCTGTGCAGGACTATTTGCTCCTGCATAACAATAAGAACATCCATTTAGGTCCCGATTTATGATAATGACCTGATGTTTGGCTGCAACACACTGTTTATTTAAACAAAGCATTAAGAGTTAATGAACCAACAACATAGGCTGTTTGAACATTCAAACATTCTTTGGAAGTTACTGGAACTCAATTAATAGGCAGCAAAGGAAAACGTTACACTCAATCACGAAATGAGTTTTGTTGTACGAACTTAACTTCAACAATGGTTTAACAAAAACTTTAATCTATTGCACACGAGAGACAATTACATTGACTAAACTTTCAGAGTATTTAAGTCAACTGGTAGCATGAAACGGGAAAGAGCAGCATTTTTGAAGTTTTCATCAACACCTAAAAAAATTATCTCAATCAACTGGACACAAAAAAGCAAGGGTAAATATAGCAGAAAAATGGCCCAGTACAGCACATTTTGTTATTTGATAATCAATGTTCAGTAATGCGTTAACAGGATTTATTATATGTTGTTTTGACGATGTCTGCAGCTTTTCTGATTTTTTTATCTTCCCGTTTTACATGAACTCAACACACATATCACACTTGAAACCGCAATTCAAATCTTCTTTCATTTTTTAAATTTGTGCTGTCACCTGCAGTACACGAGGACTGAATGCTAATTTATTTCCCTTTACTGTCCATCAAATCAACATAAAAGTATCTGAAGTATTTGTAGTTTCCAGTTTGTATTTGTCATCCCTGTGAAAGAGCACTGTTATTGTGATCGATTAAATGTCATTACACTCAGAAGCTATATTTGTAATTGATAGGTACAGGAGTAAGAAAGTCGGTGCATATGTATGGAGCTGTGGCCTCTACATCCAACAGAGAGAGATCCTATCATTATTTATAAGTAATTTTTCTTCTGTGACTCATCCCTGAATGATGCTACCTCTCATTTTAGAACATTGTACATTATTTAACGATGTTGCCAATGTCTTTCTTCCTATTTGGTTTTGTAATAATTAACATTTGTTGGCTATTGTGATTACTATTTTTTATCACAAAGATACTTTATACTGATAATTCACTTATTTTTGGGGCGACAGAATAAAGTTTTCCTCACTGTATCTTCCAGACTTTTAGTTTTACGTGTGTAATTTGGAAAATTTTCTGCTCATTGGATTTTGATTGACTTTGACATAATTGTTTGAATAATGGTAAAGACTCTACCCTTAAAAAAGATCATTTTGTTGGTGTTTGGTTGGAGCATTTCCTGTGGCCAGTAATAATTTGCTCTGTTATTCATTCAGCCTCTTGAGCCTAGGTCGAGGCATCAGCCGCCACCACCACCAGTGTGTGGATTCCACTGGGAACATTTATTTTTCTGCTGCTGCTCAGCAAAGACAACTACTAATTACAAAATATCTGTCTAAAAATATACGGTGGTCTCTTTTCATCATATTTTGTCAAACTCCTCTTTGTTTTATTGAATACAGTTAAGAATGTGTGACACTGAAATACAAAACATGAGACAGGTTTCTTTATCTTGTGTTCGTGACACAAAAATTCCATCAAACATTTCACAAAAGGATTGGTTCTGATTCCTAAAAAGTTGTGTAGTAGAGAAAGAAGATGTGAGGCCATTTCTAAATGGCTTGATGCTCCAGCACAATTAAAATAAAAAAGTCCTGTTTTGAGGAAAATTTTCTGTCTGTAATTACATCCCACTTCAAAGTACTGAACAATTTTTTTAATCTGAAAATGAAAGGTCAGGGTTCAAAGAATTTATTTCGAACAATCATGAGGGGACAAGTACTTGACTAGATTTCACCAGACATTGCAGTATAGATATTACCCTCCCTAAAGGCAGATTGCAATCATGGCAAATACACATTCAGAAAAACCATATTTATTTACCACTATATATCATTTATATGATGTGATGTTGTCTGTGAACTTTAACAATGTACAGATTAAGCAAATTAAAGTGTAATAATAAACCCATGAAATCTCAGCAATGCATCTGTAGTTCAGATTCCATGGTTACCTGGCATTATCTTTCATGTATTGTTGAGGAATATAACTTGATCTGTGCATGTATCTGCCCTGCAGCTATTGGAAGCGTCGTAGTTAGATTCCCACTCTTTGCTTCACAATGCAACAGATCTGGAACCGGGGCCTCACTAGCATGACTGACATGGGACAATTTTCCCCAGTCATTTTAAAGAGACTGTCTGAAACCCCCCTTGGCTGTCTGACTCTAGGATTACTTATTTTGTCTTTAACTGACTAGATGAACGTTGTTGGTCTTCCATGTTCTAATCTCTTGTCTCTGGGCACCTGACTGACACATCATATCAATCTATGGGTCCATGGTCCTGACTATGCCTCAACCCCATGGTTTTCACCAGATACCTGCCTGAAAACACCTACCTTACATGCAACATACACTTTATGTAGGACAAGACGTGCTTTATTGTTGGCAGACATTTATCACATCCCAGTGTCCTTTGTGTCATATTTTATCAACTTCCTCTCTCTTTATCTTTCTCATGAACGTGATTGTGTTCCGCTGAGAGAATGGATGACACCCTTCTTCGAGCCCAACTTTATTAACAGACAAACACCTGCAATCTTGTCAGGATTAAATGAAGATGGCCTCAGTTCATGCAGCACTTCAATTATAAGCTGTCATTCAACGTACCTCTCCATGGACCGACTGAGACTGCAGCATGCAGCGGTGCACCAAGCACGGTGGATACGGTCAGATAATGCACAGCGTAGCACGATGCAAATGCTTTTCTACCTGGTGGATGTATCAGAAGTGACTGTCATTATCTGTGGGCTGTATAAACTTAGCAGAAGTGAGATCAACACCCAACTAATCCAGATTCATGACTTCTCAATATCTTGTACCTTAATCGATAGTGATCCTACCCTTTGAGGCATCCCAGTGAAAAGTTCATCACTCATCTTCTTAGATGTGACAGTCAGGAATTGTCAAAGTGTTTCCAGGTTTTTAAAAATGTAGACACTGCTTCCCACATATAACTGCTCCTATCATGGAGAAAATTAAACTACACAGGTTGTAAATATCTTCCACCTTCTAAATCTTGAAAAAGATGCTGTTGATGGTGGTAGAAAAAAGAAATCCAGGATGAAGAAGCTCTCATGCAAAGACGTCCTTATATGGCTTTATAAGGAACTCTCCTACCCTTGATGGAGCCAAGTAGTTTGGAGGCCAGACACCCGCGACACTGACCTGACATTGTGTACATTGTGTGTACATTGAGAAAGGTACCAATGCAGGAACCAATAATGTCTTTGCAGTTAAAACTAAGCACATGTTCAGACTGTATCAGAGATGAGTGATTCAGTTTGCTGATAGCTGTCACTTTTCCTAAAGGATGGCAGGAATGTCACATCTGTGTGATTATTTTTATTATTGTGTTATACGAATCTGGAACGTCAGGTTGTCGCTATAGTCGACAAAAAAACACAATGAAGCCATAGTTTCTTATTATCCAACTCAAAATTCAAAAATGCAAGTTTGGACGTCTTTAGCTGGTTTAGTGTGAGAGCTTTGCCTTTATTTACTGAACTATATCCCACCATCGCTTGCACTAATATTAAATTTTGTATCTCTTGCGCCATTAATTTATGGGGTTTTCACATTTATTATAGCCGTATTTCAGTGTGCACTGGACATGTATGAAATGCAATATACGAATAAAATGGTCATATCTCCGAACTGTGGAGGTATAGAAGTTCATTATGTGGGGAAAACATTCTAACACGAGAAACTGCAACAAAAAAAAAGAAAAGAAAAGAAAACACAAGTATTTCTAGATTTTGAGTTATCAAACCATCACTAATTCATCATGTCATGCTTATCTGTTTTTGTTTTTTTTTATTTCTCATGTTGCATCAATTAAATAAACACAGTGTGTGTTTGGGGGATGGGGGGGGGGCGTCACGTGACAGCTCAAGGCTCAGCATGTAAACACCAACTTCCAACTAAAATGCAAATACTGTGACGTATACACACACACACACACACACACACACACACACACACACACGCAGCAGCAGCAGCAGCAGCAGAAGGAGCATCCTCCAGGCTCATCTGCTGGTGGTTCCAGTCCAGCCTCAGCATCCTCCCCCTCCCACCAGAGGACGGCCGACAGCCGGTGTGTGTGTGTGTGTGTGTGTGCGACGTGTTTTTTGTCCGCTGCCATGGTGGAAATCACGGAAATCGTGCGCCTTCTCGTCCCTCTTCTGGTGACGTTCTCGGGATCCACGCTCCAGTCCGACGTGAAAAGCGCCAAGGAGGTGGAAAAAGCTGGGAATTTCATGGAGGACGAGCAGTGGCTGTCCACCATTTCACAGTACAGCCGCAAGATCAAGCACTGGAACCGCTTCAGAGACGTGAGTCCGCCGCGTTGATCCGGAGGCGCGCCGTAATGCGGTAGATGCGCAGGGCCATTTAGAGAGGGCTGCAATTGTTAACACACACTTTGGTAGGCTGAAAACACACAACTAACACAACTTGTTGTCAGTGCTTTGTTTGTTTGTTTGTTTGTTTTATTTTTTTTCTTGAAAAACATTTTTTTTCTAGATTTTTTTTCTAAATACACACCACACACAACTTGTTGTCAGTGGGTTTTTTATTTTATTTTATTTTTTTCTTGAAATTTTTTTTTTAAATCTCTAATTTGTTTTTCTTGTTTTCTAAATACACACCACACACAACTTGTTTTCAGTGTTGGACCCCCCACCCCCCTACACACACACACACACACACACACGCACGCACGCACGCACACACACACCACACACACACACACACACACACACACACACACACACACACACACACACACACACACACACACACACACACACACACACAATCAAACAAGGATTACAAAGCAGCACACACAAAATGTTCTCTATATTGAATAAGTCCAGCAGTTCGGGATAATTCCAGCAGTGATTGAATGCTTTTTAAACTTCCTCATTAAATCCCTACAGTAGTATTCCAAGTCAAGGATGAAATATTCCTTGAGGTCAGGAACACACTCCACATACACTCCACTACTCTTCCTAGTTTTAGCTTCCTACTGGTTAATTAGAAGCCATGAATGATTCACTCTCATTTACACAGCATGAGCAATGTAGAGCCTTTTCATCAAAGCGCCTTGAATATGGGTTACCTCAAATGTGTCTCCACACATGTCCCAGGAGATGTCACAAATAAGAGAATTAAGCAATTAGAGCAGAGGGGATTGATTGATGTACACATTCACCTCCTGAACAGACTGAACGGACTGCAGGGATTGATTAACGCCTGCAGGGGATGTACATTGATATATTGCTGTGTCTGTAAATGTAAGGATATTGTTTTGCCTCCAGCTCTTTGAGGCTATCAGCAGTTGATCCCAACAGGATTTGGACAATAGTGCAACAGGATTATGTTCCTTATAACTCCGCTTAAATGGTTTTTAATTGATCCAGGGTGGTCACTACATTTGATTGGTACCGTAATTGGATTTGAAATGTGAGCATTCGGCTTTAGCTTGAGTATTGACCTGAGAATAATGCTACATCTTAGAAACAATAACCATCCAACATATTAGGATGAGGTGTCATTTTTGATACACAGATCTTTAATTTATGGATCATGGGCATCATTAATGTTAACACTGGCAGCCACCACTCATGGAAAAGGATTACTTTGACTTGGTTAAAGAGAATATCCTCTGGGACTGTACTATAGGCAAGTAATGAATTTGTGGGCACGAAAAGATTAAGTCAGAATTACCGTTGGATTCTAAGTCACTGGATGCTGCTCTATATTTACACATCAGTGATTCCAAATGTGTGTGAGAGCGGCAGCTTCTTTCGGAATTCAGCACGTTATGTTCAGTCCTTTTCAAGAGTGAATAAAAGACAAATACGTGCTGGATCTGTGGAGTATCTTCAAAGTGTGAGGGGAAAGTGGAATCATCTTCTTCAGATTGCTTAAGGGGTTACCCCTATGTTGGCTCGTATCCAATATGAATATGTGACTGCCTCTGCGTTCTCTTTTTTCTTTATTTCATCATCAAAGCTGTTGTGCAACAGAAACAGCCCATCTCTCTCATGATCATTATTCCCAGAGGTGCTGGTCTTCATGTGTAGTATCCTGTATGTGTACACTTACGCAAGGGCCTGAGCTTCGTTGTGTTCCGGCTGTTACATGGCTTTACGTTTGCGCTGAGGGCCAGGAGCGGCGTTGATGTTTCTGGTGATGATGACAGGAGGAACATCACAGGGACCAACCACCAATCTCTCTGGGGATTCGGCCGTGGAAACCACTTTCATTCACGCTCGCTGCCGTAGCAACAGCAGTCTTCATGTTACTGTGTTGAGATGAGGGTTTTGTGTTTTTTATCCCCCATCTGTAGTCCTGTTTCGGGGTCCAGGTTAGAACTACCAGTGATTCAGTTTTAGGTATTCAGATTACACAAATTGATGCTGCACCCCTGACAGCAGAATATTAACAACGCAGAAAAGCCATGATCAAAGATGCACCACATGAGAGATGAGATTTTTTTTCTTTCTCCCAGAGATGCACACAAACACACACAAAATATAAATTAAACAACGTACACTGAAAATATTAGCTATATTATTGTATTTTAACATTTAAAAGCAACATTAGAATAAGAGGCTCTTTTACTGCCCATAAAAGTAGCCCCGTGCAACAATTCAATTTGTTTTACAGGAAGACAAGAAGATTAGATGTAACAATTACAGTCAACAAATAATAGAATGGGGTCCTTCAGTCCTTTAATCTGACAGGTGCACTCAGCGTTTCATTCCATTAATGCACCAAATCCTGGTAAAATACAGAGATTGGAACAGGGACGGAAGATATCAGAATTCAGGGATGTTATTTTTATACAGAGGCTGATAGTCCTGCTTTTTGAGTGACTAATTCTTGTAGTCTACAGTAACTTTTATTTCAAATTTAAATAGTAACAGAAGGGATTGATTACTTAAGAGGGTGACCAAGAAGAGTTCTCAGCAATTATTTATTTATTTATCTATCTATTTTATTTTATTTTATTTTATTTTATTTTATTTTATTTTATTTTATTTTATTTTATTTTATTTATTCAGTTTATTTTTTTTCTTTCCAGACATGTTATTACAGCAGACTTCACTTTCATCAGTGTTTGAACATCAACACCAACATCCAAAAAGAAAAAAAAGGGTTGGCGGGTAGAGGCATTGGCTTGTGAAATTCCCGTCCCCAGAATCAACAACATCTCTGTCGTTACAACACATTATCAACCAAATTCATACATTACATATCACATTTAAATTATTTTATTTTGGTTGTTTTGAATCGTCCATTCAGTCCAATAGATGTCTGTGTTTGCACACGTCTTTATCGGTTCTTGAAGTGAGTCCAATTTTGTTAATGATCTTTTTGTAGTCCATTCCGAGGTCAAGATGGAATTGGATTGAACAACTTTATAATGCATTAATAAATGAATTACATGCCATAGAAAGAAGTAATTATAATAATAAAAATGCATCTTATTGTCTGTCACACGCTCATTAAAGACAATTTTAGGGACAGACACCCACTTTGGTTGTGTACCTGCAGTCTGTTTTTATTCCAATATAAAATTAAACACCTTTTTTGCTCAGTAATTGCAGTTGTGTTGCCTACTAAGGTAAACATAGTAAATTAATCTTTTTTCTTAACTCCATTTGTAAAAACAATAGTGTACGTGGAGTTACCAAGCCATGAAATTGGTCTGATGTTTTGCTCTTGGTGATGACTTCAGACAGGAGCCTATAAAATGACTGATGAGCAGGACATTGCAGTGTTTACCTGGACATAAGTTGTTTACTGTTGACACCAACCAGAAACCCTAGTAGGTAATAAATAAATAATTAGATTTCTGCTGAAAATTTCTGTCTCCTTATTTTAAAATTCTTTAACTTATCTTAAAGATGAGACAATTACCATCGCCGTTTGAGGGTCACAGGTTACACTGGAGCTAACACCAGCTGGATTAGTATGTGCTTACCTAAACAGTGGAACAGCACTGGATTACCCCGTACCAATCATTATTACACCTGCTGTTCATTCAATAAATTTTTTTAAGAAGCAGAATACATGTTCTCAGAAGCATCAGATCCCTTGTCAATGCTAAGGAATGAGACATTCACTATATGACTTGTGGCATGTTCTTGCATCGTGGAGAGATGTGGGAATGTTTGACGGGAGATTTGCTCATGGGCATTTGGCCTGCCTGGATTCTCTTAAACTGGCTGCAGTCCAGCATAATTATAACTCCTTGTGTTTGCGGGTCCACCCGTCAGAGATCCTTTTTATCCTTTCACTGTACAAAACATAATACTGGATAATATCATCTGTAACTCTGGGGCCAAAGACTCCATTAAAAGCTATCTGGATGAACAGTTCGCTCCGTTTGCCCTGTGCTCAGTCTGTCTTTCCCATCATTCAGCCGCTCAGATACCCCAAGCTGTCTCGGGTCCAAATAGACTGCTACTGGTGCATTAATAAAATGAATTATGATAACAGCTTATCAGAAATCCATTAGTCTATGTGGTCATGCTTTGCGTGCTCCAGCATGACTCATTCATCATCAAACTCCAGAGACTGCATGAAGCTGCAAACGTCCCGAGTTCTTTTGGCAGTGCAGATGGAATGTGTCCTCCAACAGTCTCCAGAAGAGTTTTAGGGTGTGGAGGAACTCCTGGTTCTTTTGGCTGTCTGGGGTCTAGGTGGGTTGTTTTGGAGGAGAAAGTCAAGCTTTTATGCCTTGCTTACACAGTTACAGCTGCTTACTACCGCAGTAGAAGAACCACAGCTGAAAGACACAGGTGCAGCAGAGAATGAGAGAATTTCATAAGTGGTGAATAATAGTGATACATGTCAAATTTTGAAGCGTTTGCAGTTGTACGTAAGTACTTAAATGTGTCTCAGTCTCTCAGCCGGTGTAAGCCAGCTTTGTTGGTGCTATAACCAATGGAAATGAATCTGAAAAGGAAAAAATAAAAGCGATTGAACATCCATCCATTCATTCATTTTCTTATAAACAAGACAAATCACAATCTTCTTGCCTTCTGCTGCTTATCCGCCTTGTGGGTTATGGATCTGCTGGAGCCTATCTCAGATGTCTACAGGTGAAAGGTGGGGTACACCTCAGAGGAGACACCAGCTCCTCACAGCGCCACATGAAAGACAAACAACTACTCGGGCTCTCACTCAGAGCTTCGATCCACTCACCTAAGCTGTATGTTTTTTGGAGGTGGGAGGAAGCAAGAGAACCCAGAGAGAACCCACGCAGACACGGGAAGAACATACAACCTCTACAGACAAGAGAATTGAACCCAGAACCTTCTTGCTGTGAGGCAGCAGTGCTACCTACTGTGCCGCCCCGGTGTAAATGTGGATGTTGTAGAGCCTTAGTAAATGGGTATCTGAGCGTGACATTGAAAGAGCACTTAGAAAACTTACAGATACAGATACAGAAAAGAGCTGGTCGGCGATAATGTCAGAGCTAACTCGGGAGATAACGGGGCTCGCCGAATGTCTGAAACAGTGTGTGTGTTACAGTACTAGAAAATCTGTCATTCAGAGGCGAAAGAATAACAGTTATTGATTGAACAGTGAGTCACACTATCTAACTATCTATCTGTCTGATTTTAGCCATCGCGTAGCTCTTTTTATTGTAATGTCATTGATTGATTATTGTTGCAGGTCTGCATTTCCATTGATTGCGGTGTTTTCAGTGAACTGCGAAGGTTTTTTCCGTTTGTACCAGACTGTTTCTTATTCCCTGCAGGGCTCTGAAAGGCACAAGGTCTGATTTTATTTATAGATTGCGAGTACATCAGTACACAGAGACCTTGTGGACTAAGTGTGATTTTTATAGCTTTGTCTGTGTGGCTGCTGTGTGTGCATATTGTGTGTATTGCAGAAAAGGTGAAGTTTTGTAGTTCATCGCTGATACAAGTCCAAATGCTCAATAGCAGTGGAACCAGTTGGTGTTTATTCTTCTATCTTTCAGCCAGTATTGAGTGAAATAGAAAAAAATATTTCAACCCTTTAAATTATTGATTCCAATTTTCAATTAGGCGTTTACAACTTTTATATTTTTTACGTGAACTATGGTAGGAGCCTTTCTTGAAAGAGGCAGGGATGGTTTGGTATCATGCACATTCTACTGGTTTACTTGCCGTACCACTCATTGCAGATGTAAATGAGTTGCAGATGTAAATGAGTTGTTGACAACCTTCAATAAGAAAGAGATTTATAATTTATGAGCCAGTAAGCAAATGTACAGTGCCGGTAAAATGTCTATTCATCAGACAAGGTACTGTATATAAGATAGAAATCTATTTGAAGTGAAGCTGGAGAAATATATGAATTATTCATTGTAACTTAGACTTTTGCAGACACACTTGGCTGTACTTCCTTTTTTTGTGCAGCCATAAACATGTATTGAAGGATGTAATAATGTGCTGACATACACCTGACCGTGGTCTGATTTTGTGTTTGTATGTTGAGGACTACCTGTATTTGTGTCTTCTGCCTGAATGTCTCACTGAGGTAAATTGTGATGAATTTACACAGGCAAATAAAAACATACTATCCAAATTCCTGCCATTTTACTTTTTTGTTTATTTGTCATTTAATTACTTAATCTTTCATTAAATTGTGATTATACCTGAGCACAGAAACAAAGGTCAAACAATTTATTATTGAATTGAAATGATTCTATTTGGAAGCTTTTGAAAGAAATAGAAGCATTAACCTTTTTTGAAAGCATCTAAAAATAATAATGAAGCTTGCATTTGATGTTCACCAGAACAAATTGGTAACAAGTCTGAAAGAATTACACGTAAGTCAGGATCTCCTGAAGGCAGTTTATAGTTTCAGACCTCAGGGTTGAAGTGTCAGAGCTGCTGCAGATGCTACATGGAATATGGAAATATAGATCAAAAATTAATCCACCAAATGTTGTCACACCCACACAGCATAGTGAGTCTGATGTGTCTGTCTTTGCTGTTTTCTTTTTTGACTGATGATATCTAATTCTAGCATCTGAATGACAGTGGTTTAATCGTAAGGCTTGGCAGCCCACATAGCACCTGAGAGAAAGTTCTTAAGAGCTCCATATTGAAGGAAAAAAGAAAAAAAAGACAGATCTTTTTTACATTTTGACAGCCATGATTTATTCTAAAACTCCTAGCGGGACCATCACTGCTTTGTCTTCACCCTTACTGTGTGCATTGATCTATTTCCCAGAAGTACTAAACCCTGCTTCACCTTTTGCTTTACCCACCTTTTTACCCAGTCCTAACAGGTCTCTTGCACAAGCCTGTTCCTGACGCGTCTGAGGGAGGCAGGCCAGGATCTCAACGTTTGATGCTCTACCTCTGCTCTGAAATCTTTAAGCTTCAGCTCACAGCCCAGTGTGCATGCAGAAAAACAGTAGTCAGCACGCCCGCTTCTCATGCCCTGAATTCTAGCGTGTGTGAAATGGAGAATATAGGATGAGCAAATTGTTAAGGGTTTTTTTTTTCTTCATCTCAGGTCTGCCTCTTGCGATCTCTAAACAAAAGCTGTGAGTCTTCATGTGAAATGGTTTGTGGGAGAATGTGATCCGTGCCGTGTGCAGCATCTCAGTCGAATCTCAGAGCGTTGTAATTTGTTATTGTGTTGCTTTTTCTCATCACGTTTGGATTTTGTGATGCAACTGAATCTATAACCGTGTTTTACACCCACAAGCCTTTCAGTAATAGAAACTAAAACCTCAATGAATTAATAGTGTCTTTGTAAGTATGCGGTATGGTTTTTATTTGTGTTAGGTATTTGTTGAATTTAGGACTGATGTGATGTAGACTTTTCATTAATTATTTAAGTTGAAACTAAAGAAGCACTCAGAATGACGCTGAGGCTGAATCATCGAGACATCAAAATATCTGCCCTCGGGATTCTCGCAATGTTTAAGAAAGTGGAAATAAAGTCATGAATCGAGCCCATCATCCAGACATGGTAGCAGACAAATGAAAGAAAATGGTGTTCACAGGAGATATTTGGATGTTTCCTCATTTGCTGGTAAATTTTTTCCATATCATTCATTAGATGAACACACAGGTGTACCATTAGTTTCTCATTTCTCTCTTACTGCAATCGTTCCACAATTTGTCAATGAAGCTCAAACTGAAATACTTTCCTCACCAAGCATTTATTTGCCAAACCACAATCTCTCCCTTTAGGCCTGAAACTACAGATTCAACTTCTTTGCTTTAATCAAACCTGCACCGTGCAGAAAAACTGGCGTCATATGTGACGCTTTCATTTTTTTAATTTTGAAAAAAAAAATCTAATTTATTTAAAGATTATAACCATGAAAACTTCATCTTACATTAAAACTGGCAATGTGGATGGGTGTGGGTTGAATTGGTTGAGTTTTATGCCTGGAGGTGTTTTACAGAGAGCTGCTCTGCCTTATCTCTATGGACCCAGATATTAACATTAATTGCAAGAAAAGGTCAAGTGTAAACCTCCACGAGGCCGCACAGATCTCCTCATGGGAACTGTTACTGAGAGCCCTTTGTTCCTGAAGAGGCAGCTGGACAGCCAACGTGAACAGAGGGACAGCAGTTACCTAGAAACACGTGTCAATCACTAAGTGTCCAATAAAAACACATTTTCTATTATTTGATCTGTTTCAATTTACCTAACACACCACAATAGTTGTTTTTTACACTTTGCTTCCACAATGCTGAACAGATCCTCATTCCTTGAGTCAAATCTTACAGTGAACTTCATCATCTGATTGTGAGACCCCCCCAAAACACACATAATAATCAATCAGTATGTTGGATCTCAGCAACAAGGTAAACGGTTTCAACTTTGATGCAAAGGATAAACATCCTGTTCTGTTAAACGAGAGGAAATCAAAAACTTGCGTTAATTATATTTGTCAAATGATACAGCTCTTCCGCTGCATGCCAAACTTGTTCACTACGCTTTAGCTTCTCATGCTTGCTCTTTCATAGAATTTTTTTTCTCCAAAATACATTTTTAGCAGCCTCTTTTTATGAAAACATTGATTTCTAGTCCTGTCTGTGCGGCAGGACATTTCCCTTATCTGCCCTGGCAGAAACACAAAATACAGAAAGGCTGCTAAATAATGCACGAGCTGAAGCATCAGTAAAGGAGACACGGGAAGCGTCAGATTTAATGGCCAGGTTGTGAAGCCTTTGAGGTCTTACCCTGCTAATGCATTACTCAATCATGGCCAACATGGTTAAACAACATAACCGGTGATCATTCATGATTCTCGGCTAGAGTGTGGATGCAGAATCCACACACAAGTCCATTTAGTGGAAGTGAGCTGCAGGAGCACAGCATTGTGGATTACAACACTCTAGTATAGTCCTTGGCAGTGGACTACACTAAATTATTTACCTCTGTGACTAAATGCTTATTTTATGTGTTGCATCAGGATTTATCACCTTGCAGAGAGCGGTTTGGCACGCACCTCAAGTGCTGTAAATGTTTACTGTGATAAGTCATTGCTAAGGAGGGAGAGGGTGGGTGATTGTAAATCTCTTCAAAGATTTAAGTCTACTTGAATATTCTTCTTACTCATGTTTATGATTTCAGACACCCCAATATGGTCTAGAAAGCTTGAAATATTTACTGTCTTCTGTGGCAGCCCCTTAAATCTTGTGAAAATAGAGTCATGTGTGTTTAATTCAACGGTCAGAGGTATTGCTGTGACTTCGGGTATAATGACATGAAAGGTCAATACTGTCAGCGTACATTTAAAAAAGAAAGGGCTTCAAAGTAAAGATGGACTCGTATGGTGTCATTGAAAGCTAACACTATCTAAAATGACATGTTTCTTTACTAATGTTGTCCTTTTCTCTCCTCCTGCTCTCATTTCACCAGGAGGTAGAGGTCAGTTTTCTCCAGTTCTTATGAAAACACTCTTCATACTGCCTTTACACACTCTGTTTTATTCATGACTCATTCCTTTGTATCTTTAAGTGCATTCTTATCTTGGCTTCTCCTCCCATATGATGTGTTTTTTTTCTTCATATTGTCTCATATCTGTTTTAATTAGCACATTATGTTCAAATTAAATGTGGGGGGAAAAGGTAGAGCGTTTCAAAGCTAGCTCGCTCCTGATGCCATATGGCTCACATGTGACCATTAGATTTGTTGGACTCATTTCCATACAGACATAAAGGTGCAATACATACCCATCTGTCTCCAGTGTCACCCCCAGAGCTAATTATCATGCTGCAAGCCTAATGCACACATTATAATCAGTGTATGATGACAATGTATACCACTTTCCTTTGCCGTGAAGATGACAGCGTTAATATTTGATGCTCTGAGAAATACTGTGCACTCAGGTCTGCATTGTGAATTATAATGCTCTTTATTCCCTGCTGCTGTAAAATAAATGATTTCCTTGTTCATGTTTCCACAGGATGATTATGTTCGTACCTGGGATGAAAATCAAGGTTCTAATGACAGTAAGTGTCACACAGCATCTAATCTCTCTCATGGGTCAAACGATGTGATATTAGGAGCGATTTATGTGCAGTAATCAATGCGCCAGTGTTTGGACAGATGAAGTAATTTTGCTCAGCCTGTGGAGTGATTGATATGTAAAGAATATTGGACAATTCACAGGATGTGATGTTTGAATGCTGCTTGTCTCTATCCTGCTCCAACTCTGTGCAGCAGTGGCTAATCTTAGAGATGGAGTCTCTTGATGTCAGCAACTGATTTCTATCCTCTACAGCTAACTGATTGTAATCTGATTGGCAAATCTAACTGAATCGATTTGCTCTATTTAATATATTTAATATATATATGAAATATATAACAAGTTTCTCTGCAGAGTCGATCCAAG
Organism: Antennarius striatus; assembly: GCF_040054535.1. NCBI lineage: Eukaryota > Metazoa > Chordata > Actinopteri > Lophiiformes > Antennariidae > Antennarius > Antennarius striatus. The sequence goes on along the minus strand of NC_090786.1, from coordinate 11,318,360 downwards.
AACACAAAATGGGGCGATACGTGTAATACCTTATCTTCCATCTATTTCATTGCTGCATTGTGTTTGTATTCATATATAATACATATATACAACTCCAAGATTAATTGAGATGCCGGTGGATGAAGTCACGAAATACTGACGTCCTCCACTGCCATTGTTTGAGTTATAGCTCAAAAGGAGTTGGCTGAATGGCAGAGCCTATTAGTGCAATTTCCACGAGCCTCATGAAGGACTAATTATGATCTCCATTGAAAGGTCACAGCGAGAAGTAAAAGCATGACATGAGAGTGCGACAGGAATGGGAGCTAAAACGCCGTGGTTTAGAGCAGAGCATCTGTCATCAACTTCATTCCTTCATTCCAGATGCAGGCTGTTTCTGAGAAATGAGATAAGATGACAATGACAAAAGGGAAAAGTGAAATGATGTCTTTGTGCTGCGTTTATCTCTAAAGAATAAGCTGTTTGTTCACGGGAAATAATTTTTAGAAAAGGAAGTTGTCCTGAAAATCAAATGTAAGAAAACAGAATACACTGACATCCTAAGCTGTGCGTCTCAATCTATCTGAAGGACCTCATTTATATTTTCCCCGTGACCCACAAAAGCAGAAGAATTGGTTAAGAAAATGCATGAATGAATTTATATTTTCAAATGTGCCATTATGAAAAAGATATCTTTATCATTGAATTTGTATTTATAAATAGTATTAATCTTAATGCAACTACCAACTCACTCAGCTCTCAGCATATGGCATCCTGAGGAGTTGCCTTTAGCAGTTAATTTGATGTAAATTTAAAATGTATGTGTCTAAAATGCAGAACAACTAAAAGATAAATCAGAAGCATCCTAGTGAAGTAACAAA